>NC_090271.1:96996666-97300000 GCF_040414725.1 Anabrus simplex | reverse complement strand
TATTTCCAGTTAAGCTCTTCAAAGTAGAGAGATAGAACAATAAGAGGTAGATTATATCAAGTTGTAGCCCGCATGAAAGGATTGTTTTTGCAATGAGGACTGATGTTGCTTCAGTCTTGCTCTCTTTCTCACGCCTTTTACTAGACGTACTCACCACAGCTAAGAGACCATCTGTAATTTGTTGTTTGTATGAAGAAAATTAAGGAATTCTTGTGTGGTGCCGCGGAAACCACTTTCATATGTAATGACCTAGTACTATAAAAAATGAAAGGCTGTGAAGTCGCTAGGCTTAGAATTTCCTTGAGTTTGGAGGAATCAAGAAGACGAAGGCTCTTCTACTTCGCCGCGTTACTCGTTTAGAGCAAACTCACCTCAATTCACGGAACGAAGGTCCTTGAAGAAGTAGAAGGCACAGATTTCCACTATCTGTAACCTCAGCATCTACCAGTGATAGAGTAGTTTACTTTATGCCAGGCTGCCTTTCCCCCAGCACTTCACCTGATAAGTACTTGTTTTTGGTGTAGATGAGTGCCTCTTCAAAGGTGGAAATCTCGTATCTAAATTTTTCGTTTCCCTAACGAAGAATCCAACCCACGCACTCTTAGTATATTTTTGAAGTAACTTTTTAATTTACTTCAGCAAAGATTCATTGTAAATTCGAGTATTTAAAGTAACCTTATTTAGCTGCAAATAAGCAATAAGTATTATTATTATTATTATTATTATTATTATTATTATTATTATTATTATTATTATTATTATTATTATTATTGTCCAGCTCGTTAGTGAAATGATCAGCGTTCTGCCCTTTGGTTCGGAGGGCCCCGGGTTCGATATCCGTCCGTGCCGGAGATTTTAAGTGTGTATGGTTAATTCATCTGGCTCTGGGTCTGGGTGTTTGTGTTTGTACCAACACATTCCTCCTCATATTCATACAGCAGGCTACACTACAAACCACCACAGAAACGCGTAATAGTGAATACATCCATCCACATAGGGTAACTGGCAGGAAGGGCATCCGGCCGTAAAACCAAGCCAGTTCACATGTGCGACACTCGCACCCATGACCCCACCACTGTAAGAAAATCGTAGGATTATTATTATTATTATTATTATTATTATTATTATTATTATTATATATGCGTTAGGCCCTCTAAGGAGCACGTAGAACCATTAGTTAGCATTCTTCTTCTTGTTTCTCTTATCCTCCCAAAACTTCTTCGTCCTCGCACTGTGAGTCTGTCGTCTTTCTTGAGTCCATGCCTCCTGGAGTTTCAAGTTTCTTGTACATTGTCTGGCTTCAAAGCTGTGCAAGTTAATTTTTTGCCTAAATGTAGCCCGTGTAGTTGTCAGTGGGTCAACGCCGACTTCTGCGAGATCTTTTTGGGTGTCAGCAAGCCACCGTACTTATTTAGCTGCAAATAATCAATATTATTATTATTATTATTATTATTATTATTATTATTATTATTATTATTATTATTATTATTATTATTTCTCCCAGGCAATTTCCCGATTAATTGTGGTTGGTGCACCATATAGATTGAGTTCAGTTTTACGGTGAGATGCTTTACCTAACGCCAACGCTATGTATCTGTGGTGGTTGGTAGTGTGGTGTGTCGGGTGTGTATTCTGAAAGCCAGAGGAATTAACGAGGCGCGGCTAAACTCCCAGCCTGGCCTGAAAATAGAACCCAGAACCCTCTGAACTGAAGAGCACTACGCTGACCATTCATCCACCTAGTCGAACAATAATAACAGTAATAATTAGGTTAGGATAGATTGTTCTTTGAATTGGTAATGTCCACCCACTTACACGCCCTACAAGATTCCCAATGAGTAAACAATATCTGATAGCAGTGACACTGTTCTTTGTTCAGCCCACGAACAATTCAGATGATAAAGTGCCATGTGTTGGCGCCGTAGTACCAGCGAATACAGGGTGGCGTACAGAATACAATGGGGAAATCTGTTATGATAAATCTGTTTCAGAAAGGATTATGCGGGCTTCAATTTGTTCCTTTTATTCATTGTAGCATTAGAACGTAAAGCTTGTTCATTCCATACTAATCAACAAATGTTTTGTATTATGGAATTTGGTCCACAGGTACAACAGCTCAGGAACATATTTTTATGGTTATATATTATCTGCAATTATCCAAAAGCAAATGTGAACATGTTATTGTACACTTGCGATACTGTGCTTCACACCATGGCTTATTTTCACCTCAATGGAAACTTTCAGCCCTCTCCAACCGTAGCGACTGTGGGTAAATCAGTTTTGTTTTTATACTTCGCCTTTGTTCCTTATCCACAATCACTTAGGCAACACTGAATATTCTTATTATTATTTTCTTCTTTTACTACCGCTTTTCCTACACCTGTGGGGTTACGAGTACGAACTGCGTAGCACATGTGGATTTGGCCCTGTTTTATGGCCAGATGCCCTTCCTGACGCCAACCCTATATGGATGGATGTAGTCACTATTGCGTGTTTCTCTGGTGGTTGGTAGTGAGGTATGTTGTCTGAATATGAAGAGGAGTGTGTTGGGACGGACACAAACACTCAGTCCCCGAGCCAGAAGAATTAATCAGAAGCGATTAAAATCCTCGACCCAGCCGTGATTCGAACCCTGGAACCCTTAGGCCGAAAGCCAGTGCGTTAACCATGCGGTCTCTATAAATATCATGTAGAGCAGGGCCTCTCAAACGCCCAAAATCTCACGCGTGCAGAACGAGGCGCAAGAGCTCCGTGCACTGTGTACCGGTGCCGCTCGGTATGGCTCGGATCAACGCTTCGTCTCTGGGCTACTCGGCTAAGCTCGGCTCTACTCGGCTATACTCGACTCAAGTCAGCCCGGATTTGGAGCGCTACGGCGCAAGTGGGGCAGAGGGAGACAGGCGGAGCGAGCGAGAGAGGGTGAGGAAAGTGAGAGTAAGCGCTATTGCTCCAAATCGAGGAGTGGGGGGTCTGCACTCTGGTCAACCAAGCCAAGTCGTCTTTTGCACCGCGCACAGTGCATGCACCACGCGCATGCACCCTGAGAGGCCCTGATGTAGAGGAAACGACACGTCCATGGAGGGTCATATAAACAGAGACAATGTAAGGAGATAATAGATAGCTAGACTCTGGAAGGATTATTTCAAGGTAAGAGGCAGCATTAGAAGAATCCAAAGTGGTATTGGAGAACTGGCTCATTCATTCATTCATTAATTCATTCATTCATTCATTCAGAGACACAACAGCCTTAATGTAAATGCAACAGTTATAATCTAGACTCATAAATTGAATTTTAAACCAGTACTACAAGAGTAAGAATGGCAACCAGTGGATATCAGGGGCACAGGAAAGGGAAACGCTCTGACGCTGAGCGTTCCCGATTGGTTTTACTTGGCTCATGAAATTTCATTCTTAAAGCAAGAGAAATAACACACAGTTAACATACAAATTGTACCTACTACTGTTCGTGTTGACCACCTCATTCAGGTCGACACCATCTGAACCTGTCTGTTTACAGAACATTCCTGTCAGGTAAACTGACGCTCGCTTGAGCTGTCTTCACGCTCTTGCCCTCAGGTAGCTTAGCCCTTACATATGCAATTTATTATTTATTTTAAATATGATGGTTTTTAATTTAAAAAAGTAATACATCATTATCAGAAAAATATTTTAAAATATATGCAATTTTTTTATCAGTCAATATGTTGAGAGTTTTGAATGTCTTACGTACCAGTATATGCAAAGCTTAGAAGATTACTGTAGCTAATGCCAAAGTTCAATCTTAGGGATGTCCTTGCTCAAGAATTCTCTGAGGTGAACAACATTCTTTTTTTACCGTATCTGTTTAAAGTTTACACTTCACTCCAGCTGATTAACAAGAAAAATCATAAAATAAAAAATTGATAATTTTTAATACACTAGCGACACCTAGCGAGATCGTCTGCGAGGTAGGAGTAAATGGACATTTGTAAAATTGTAAATCAGGTATAACAAGCAAATAAATTCTCCTTTGAACATATGCAATGCAACGGTTAGAGCGTACGTGTAAGGTCCATCTCAGCATTGCTTATCAAACCGAGTTTCTGTGCTAGCGTCAGAAGGAACAGATTTCAAAGAGTATTAATATTTACAAGGAACGTTTTCCTTGTTTACAGTCATTGTCTTTCCTCAGAGCTTGGAGTTACTACTGAACTGTTCACCTTGCAAACTTCACATTGTATACCTCGAAACATGAGCAAATGTATCAGTTTCGATTTTAAACAAACTATGGTGTTCAAAACGTACTTAAGGAACTCTGCGTCTAATTATGAACTGAGGAAAGTAAGCACGTTAGCGGAAGAGAAATAAATTACTCAGAGAGTCTTCATCGGATCGAGTCTGGTGGAAGGATTCTTTGAGATTTCTGCGTGCAACAACGGATATACATCATAAAATGACAGACGTAATATAATTAGAATGTTTTTCTTAAATGTGCATTTGGCCTTTTTGAAAACGTACATTGTGTATTAGGCCGACATTTATTAGCATTTTTTAAAATAAAAAAAGTGTCTTGAAACTCGATCAGCGTTCCCTGCGCTTAACGTTCGGCTACGCCCCTGGCGGGTACGTCATTTCTTTTGCAGGTCGTTTAACGCCGCACTAAAATATTGAAGGTTTTTGGCGACGCAAGGATCGGTACAAAACGTCCGCGGTCTTAATTAAAGCACAGCCCCAGCATTTTCCTGGTGTGAAAATGGGAAACCACCGTAAACCATCTTCAGGGCAGCCGATGGTGGGATTGGAATCGAATTTACGGCCGACTCACTCAGTTTAAAGATTTTTTTTACTAGTGGCTTTACGTCGCGCCGACACAGATAGGTCTTATGGCGACGATGGGATAGGAAAGGCCTAGGAGTTGGAAGGAAGCGGCCGTAGCGTTAATTAAGGTACAGCCCCAGCATTTGCCTGGTGTGAAAATGGGAAACCATGGAAAACCATCTTCAGGGCTGCCGACAGTGGGATTCGAACCCATTATCTCCCGAATCCAAGATCACAGCCGCGCGCCCCTAACCGCTCGGTCAACTCGCCCGGTCAATTTAAAGAAAGAGATGGCAATAACAGACTCAAGGAGAGGAGGAAAAAACGCTATGAAAGGGTGAGGAGGTATTAGAAAACAAGGACAGAAGCAGGAAAATTAATGCGTTAGGTTATTTTAAAATATCTTTAGGTAGCGAAGCCGAGATGATAATAATAATAATAATAATAATAATAATAATAATAATAATAATAATAATAATAATCTATATATATAAAACACGAGTTTTGTCTGTACATTGCTCAGAATTTAAAAAGAATGGTATTTCTGTATCGGTCATGTCCATAGTAACAAGAAAATGTACTTTTTACTTTTCCGTAATTTCTGTCTGTCTGTCTGTCTGTCTGTCTGTCTGTCTATCTGTCTGTATGTATGTACACGCATCACGAGAAAACGGCTGAAGAGAATTTAATGAAAATCTGTATGTGAAGTCGGGAGATTAGCCACTACAATCTAGGCTATAAATCATTTTATTCACGCTGTGTGAAATGGTAGTTTAGGGGAAGGCCTTAAATTTATCGAATATTTATATTATTAGCGGTCCTATCGATAAATACTATATAACTAAAGTTATATAGAATTACATTTTCAATCAATTATGTCATACATGTTTACCGTACCGGTTCTGATAACACAGATATTAATGAATTTGTATTTTTGTTGCTAAGTCCATATCAACGCCGAGCCACGAGAAAATGGGTTAACAGAATTTAATGAAAACCGCTATATAGAGTCGGGGAATAAGAAACTATAGTCTAGGCTGTAAATAATTTTATTCGCCCGAGATGAAATGGTGGTTTAGGGTAAGGCGCCTAAAATTTAATTTTTAAATACCGGTACCTATGTTATTGGTGCTATCGAAAAGTAGTACATTACAAAAGTTATAGACAATACAATTTCCGATCATTTATGTTTCATTCAGTTTTACTGTACCGACTATGGTAAGAGTGGTATTTCAGAAGGCCTACAATATCGAAAACGCATAACACTGATCAACAATAACATTACATTGACCATTGTTTGTTGTGATGTTCTTCGTATCTTATGGTGCCGCTCAACTCCGATAGGTGGGATTACTACTGTGCACCGAGTTTAACAGCCTGACTGAACATTGGCGGGATATAGCTGGGGAGTTGGAAAACTTTCTTCTTTAGCATGCCATTCCTCAGGTTCATACATTTTCTGACTGCAAGTACGTAACACACTGGTTCATCATAGTATTCCAGCTATTCGATCCTTACTCTGACGCGCTGTTTTGAATGAGCTGTATGTACACTTACGGCAGAGGCTCAGTTAGTAGTAGTAGTAGTAGTAGTAGTGGTAGTAGTATGACCTGGTCTAGAATTACAATTAAAGCCTATTTCAAATTATAGCACCACAATTCACTAAATAACTCTAAAGTCAACCCTGAAAAGAGCCGTTCCTTAAGAAAAGCTTCTTCCTCTTCACTTAATTCTACATTCATTTAATTCCAAATTAGCAGTGAAGACGGGGCTTCTCCTCTGGCTTGGAGGAAAAATTTACCTCCAAGTCAGATAGATTTTTCCGTTGCCAGTGTAGTGAATTGATATTTTCCGACTCATCGGGTACTCCTAGCAAACAGATTAGTGAAAGGGCATAGTTTTTGCCTTGGGACTCTCCACTATTCGCCTTCCCCCACCCCCCATCCCTCGCACCGCCGCAGAAAGACAAAGAGTGTTCACGGATCACAGATGTCTGCGGCTTGGTCATTCCAGCTCTGGAATTCCAACATAGTACTGTTCGTTAAAAGAGAGAAAGTGTGTTGTCTTTCATTTGATGGAGTATTTCATATGAAAGCATTGCTTTTAATCGCGCCATTCCTACTGACGTCATCCAATGACCTATGCTCATTTCAGTTGGGAAAACCACTAAGACAGTCTTTCTGAGGATGTGAAATGGCTTGTGGAAAGTGAGTGTCTGCCATTATAATGAAAACTCCCCAACCTGGTTGTGACTGATGGTAGGCAAGCGGGCCTATCATTACATTGAAAATTCCCTAACACAGTCTTCATTTGAGAAAAGACGTATGGTGACTTCCCCGTTGCGTTTCTAGGGTAACGTTAAGAGCTATGCAATTTAATACAATCTTGCTCACAACGTGTACACTACCTAGCCTAGAATTCTGTATACAATGTAGAATGCCGTAGCGAAGCACGGGTACATCAGTTAGTAATAATATATAAATAAAGTTGTAGGGGGATCCGCTGTTTGTAATTTCGTTTGTTTTGCCAGCAGGGAAGTAACGTACTGCCATTTTCGTCATCATTCCTGTAAACTCGTGGTTGTTCCTTGCGTAGAAACAAAAGAGACGTCAATCGGCCATTCTCCAGGATATTGCCGAAATATTGTTGGAGGTTATAACCGTCCTCGAATAGCTTAAGTAATAACACCATAAGTAATCTTCTAATCTGTTTACCTAAGAATCCCTGCGCCTAAATTTCTCCTCTGTTACCTCCTTCTTATACCAGTAACTCACAACTTCATAATTTATTGAGGGACATTTGATTTTCCAATACATCCACTTGGTATTTACATATTTGTCCTATCCGGCTGTCCTCAGATATAATCCTATTTTCTATTACTTTCAACTTTCTTAACTGCATTACTTTCTTCCTTAATTACTCCGTATGTATGCGAGTGCTAATCCTGAAACTTGGAAACTAATTTCTTTGAGGCAAAATTCCAAGCTAAAAAATATATATAATTTTGGCCCCGGAAAATATCGAAATACGGGTACAGTTTTAATGACGGTGCAGACCTTCGTTTCGGGATAATTGGTGGCTAAACGATCAGTCATATCACAAAACAGAAAGCACAATTTTGTTTCTATGACTTATTGCCCTGTCTCGATTGTTGGTAAGTTAGATAGCACTTCATTTCTGGATTATAATCAAATCTTTCCAACTCGATTGTGATTCGCAGTAGGAAATGTTGCCTTCCATTATCCCCAAAACTTCCTCAATGCCTACCTTACATCAGAGACAACGTATTCTGATCTTCCCCTTTTGTTTCTAGGATAAAGAGGCATGCAATTTAATTTAATCTTACTCACTGCCTTTACAGTAATTTACGGAGGAATCCGTGTACAATGTAGAATACCGTAGCCAAGCACGGGTAGATTTGCTAATAATAATAATAATAATAATAATAATAATAATAATAATAATAATAATAATAATAATAATAATAGTCCAAATGTTAGATAGAAATAAATTTAGGAACACAGTGAAAAATTTGGAAAAATTTCAAGCAGAAAGAAGATCTAAGAAGACCGGAACAGCCTGGACACTAGAACAACGGAAGCAGACCAGCGAACGCATGAAGGAGTATTGGACACAGATGCAACTCCACACAGAGGGAAGAAATGAACACTAATTAATTACATTATTTCTTGAAAGTTTCTTTAATTGTTAAGTGTTAACCCTTTACAGGGAAAAATATACTGGCACTGTTTTTAAATAATATAAATTTTATTTTGTTTGATTGATGTCCATAAATGGTCAATGCAAAGCATTCGATTTTGCTCTCTTACATACCGAAGGGTTAAATTGTTATAATTATCTAGAATTTAGCCGAGGTGTAGTTCTCGCTGTATGATCACGAGCAAAATTATTTACAAATAATCTAAAAAATAAGTCACTGAATATTTATTGGGTGTGACAGAACAATTGAGATAGAAAACTTATTGCACACGCTAGTTAACACATTTTCACACTTTTTCTATAACATATCTAAAATTATGAAACACGATATCCAGGCATCGTTAGAACTAGTCCGACTCATTGGCTCAATGGTCAGCGTACTGGCCTTCGGTTCAGAGAGTCCCGGGTTCGATTCCTGGCAGGGTCGGGGATTTTAACCTTCATTGGTTAATTCCAGTGGCCCGGGGGCTGTCCCCAACATCCCTGCAACTTAAACACCACACATAACACTATCCTCCACCACAATAACACGCAATTACCTACACATGGCAGATGCCGCCCACCCTCATCGAAGGGTCTGCCTTACAAGGGCTGCACTCGGCTAGAAATAGTGGCACGAAATTATAATTGTTATCGCTAGAACTGCACGGAATATATTCCAGACATTTCGTAATATTTATCGAATCATTTTTAAAGAACGCACTGTTAAATATTTATCAATCATTTTTCATAAGAAAAATATCGTCACCGAGCCCGATAGCTGCAGTCGCTTAAGTGCGGCCAGTATCCAGTATTCGGGAGATAGTAGGTTCGAACCCCACTGTCGGCAGCCCTGAAAATGGTTTTCCGTGGTTTACCATTTTCACACCAGGCAAATGCTAGGGCTGTACCTTAATTAAGGCCACGGCCGCTTCCTTCCCACTCCTAGCCCTTTCCTGTCCCATCGTCGCCATAAGACCTATCTGTGTCGGTGCGACGTACAGCAACTACCAAAAAAAAAATATCGTACCTAAGTTGTCGACATCAATGTATAGAATATTATGGTTTTCCAAAAGGTGCCTGCTCTTAGCTCGAATTCGACTGAGCTATAGGAATAATGGTGGGATATTATTTTGACGATCGATTCGTAAAGTGTTAAATGACGCTAGGATGTCGAATTGTTTTCACAAGGGAGTTTTTAACGACCTGGAGGCCAAAAATACCCTCAAATGTCATCGAGCTCAGCTAGGATCGGGCACGATATATTAAGAACAGAAAGCGAACGACTACCCTTCGGTGTTTCTCATCCAGCCAGCACACTCGTAATAAGCATAAAGGGCTGTTGACCGATCTGTCCATTTATCTTACGAACAGTAGTAACAATAATAACAAAAACAACTCATTTATCTCTCTGTATTCACCGAACAACCAGCGGAGGTGGAAGGGATAAAGCCAGTTTCGTGAGTGACAGAGCTTACAGATCGTTTCTCGCACTCCACTACTTGTCGTATGCCACACCTGGTTCATCTTTCATCACAGGAGCTGGCAATCTCCCAGAAAGACCCGCCCTAGTCCAGGTTCGAATCCTAGCTGGCCACTCATAACTCTCTACTTTCAACCTTTTTTTAAAAGGGAGGGGAATAGTAATTGAGGTCAGGCAGGTACATGCTTAAAGACATACTTGACTCTTACCTCAGCGTGGTCAGTAGAAGGGCGAAGTTACACAATCGGCTGATTTAGTTCCTCTTTTTCTAACTTTCCAAATGTCTTAAGAACAAATAATACGCCCCCGTGCAGAAAGTGTGTGTACGTTTGGACCACACCAGCGCACTACCTAAACATAGCGGTCTTAGATCAACCATTCGGAGACTATGTAATTAAACATTTTGGTGTTTCCTTTACGAAGAAAACAGCCCTGTATATTGAATTCTTCGTCTTCTTCCAGACAATATTTTCGCATTTCAATTTTCTTTTGGTATCCCTCCTTTCTGCATGACAGACTGATGGAACTTCTCCACGTCTCCTTTCGCCTTCCTCTTTCCTTCCTCGGTTCTTCGAAGCTCAAGGAACGATATGAGGTGGGATCCATCTCGTCTCATTGTATGAATTGTTTTTCTTGAAGCTTTTCGCTGGTATGGGTGACCTTAATCAATTCTCACAGATGTTCATTTTGGAGATGCTCCTTCAAAGTGATGCCAGGAGACTACCGCAACATTCACAACACCGTCATATGCAGTTGTTGATCATGCTTCTCTTTGTAGGTCCAACATTCAGAGCCGCACAGAAGAACACGGCGGATGATAGGTTTATACACCTTGCTCTTCAATTTGGCCCGCCGCACATAACTCCATTTAGCCCACGGCATTTTATCCTCCCGATATTATTTGACGTTTATCGTCAGCTTCTGGCATAGTATCATTAGAGTTGATGGATTATAGATACTCAAAATTCTCCATTGTCGTTAGAGGTTTTCCATCCAAGAATACAAAGGAATACAAAAATGACCTTAAATGACTTAATGACTAAAATGATGAACTAAAATTAGGTGTTAAAGGACCATAAAACAGAAAGGATAATATTTTATTAAAATAGAAAATATGCACGTTGTCAACATTACATTTAATTCATAATGGGGTGAAAAAAATGTATAAATATAGCCCAATAATAACAGACACAAAAATATATGAGATAATATTATTTCAGTCCTTTTCTGCCAGGCAGTTCTTCTTATGAGCATCGTGCGAGTTGGCCCTGCGGTTAGCGGCGCGTAGCTGCGAGCTTGCATTCGGGAGATAGTGGGTTCGAACCCCACTGTCGGCAGTCCTGATGATGGTTTTCCGTGATTTCCCATTTTCACACCAGGCAAATGGTGGGGATGTACCTTAATTAAGGCCACAGCCGCTTCCTTCCCGCTCCTAGCTCTTTCCTATCTGTGTCGGTGCGACGTAAAGCAATTTGTCTTCTTATGAGCATCAAATATATACATTATATTCCGTATTATTAGGATATTACTCAATTTGCAAGTGGATAATATTTGAAAACAAAAATAAGAAGTTCGCTATTTGCTATTCAAACGTGTTACCGGACTAAAAGGATGGTGGATAGATGATCAGGTTTTTGAATGCAAAAGAACGTCCATTATTTTGTTCAGCACATTCCTGTTCATTCTAATATCCTAACTGAGTGCTAAATGGTTAGCGTGGTGGCCTTTGATCACAGGCGTCCTGGGTTCGATTCCCGGCAGGGTCGGGAATTTTAACCATCATTGGTTAATTCCGCTGGCACGGGGGCTGGGTGTATGCGTCGTCTTCATCATCATTTCATCCTCATCACGACGCGCAGTTCACCTGCAGGTGTCAAATCAAAGACCTGCACCTGGCGAGCCGAAGTCCTCGGACACCTCCCGGCACTAAAAGCCATACGTCATTTGTTTTTTGTTTTTTCTAACTGACTCCTGAAACTTCTTATTGTAGAGTATTCATGTACGTTGAAAGCTGGAATAGTTCTCATATAAATCGGTTGCTCAACGTAAATGAATGACAATAGCTACATATTAACGGTGAATAAAGAAAACCTACATACATAAATTAAAATGAATTGCTAAAATGGACGGGAAATTGCAGAAAATAAACTAAAGTTAAAGAACAATGAACAATAACTGAGAAATTGAGTGAATAAGTACACAATAAGGTACGAACCAACTTTCAGGACTTATTTCTCATATGTGGAGGATAAAATATGTTGTATGGACATGGGTCTGTAAACAATTTATTTTCACTTCAGAACTTATTTTCTACAGCTCTACATAGTATATTAATCACGGAAAAAAATACAGGAAGAAAGCGTACCAGCATACCACATTGATCTCGTTCTTACATCAAAAGTTCAATATTATTTTCTTATTTATTTTATTGATAAATAGGGGTTCCAGTGAGGAGGAGCTCTGTAAAGAGGAACAATACATAGATAATCACGACATTGGCGGATTAAGGTCTAAGGTCTAAAAGTGAAAGAGTAATAATCGTGGTTTTACATATGCTTTGACTATCACTATTTACCTAATGGAGAGGATAACGTTAAGTAAGTGGATTATTATCAAAGTAACAATACAGGAGGAAGACTCTTTCGACTTTTAAGGCGACTTTGGAAATAAAAAAAATAGGAGAAATCACTCTTACACATTCATAGTGCCTAAGAGGTACTTCATAATCTTATTACGAAGTGGCACAGTTTTAGAGATGATTGCTATATTGTCAGGAACGCTGTTATATTCAGATATTATTAAGTGTTGCACTCCGTTAGTGCCAAACTGTTGTATAATTATGAAAAACGTGTAATTTATTTTTTGCCTTGTCTTATATGAATGGATGTCAGTGACTATAGGAAATTCAGAGTTGGTGAACATCTTATTATGTAAGACTTTATGAATGACAAGTGATGCATTTAATGAGATTGCGAGTAATTCCTTAACATTGCTACGGGCACGAAAACTCCGGGGTTCAATCCGACGATGGGTCGATGAATGTACCTTTATTAACGGAGGACATTTTGAACTTTTCGTGTGAGTAAGAGTTTCGTGTGCTACGTTCTGTATCTCTGTGTTTCCATTATTAATGTCCTATGTAGCGTTGTATAAAGTGAATTCTAACATTGAAATAAAGTGTGTAAGGACCCTTGCCCATAAAACATATTTTCTTCTTCTATGTTTCGGGAATGTGCCCTGGAAGTTTGGCCTAACTTACAGTTACATCCTGTATACAAGTTAGGAGCGCCTATGATGCACCTGCTAACCCTTAATCGCAGACGTGCGAGCTGTGAGACCATGGTAAGAAAATAAACTAGTCCCTTTTTCTCACTCACCCCTCATCGTTTATAATACGTCCGTGGTATAATTAGGTCTGTCACTCATGTTCATGTTCTTGCCGTTAGTATCAATGTGACCGTAGTGTTTTATAGAGGCCCGGATGACCGCACGTCCATGTTTGCAGCTGGAAGCAGAGAACAGTGAAGAGTGACCGTTCCTATAGTACCTGTTCGTCTTCCTGGTCTTTTTCCCAATTTTCTTCCAGCTGGAACTTATGAGGACCAGCCCCGCGGTGTAGGCGTAGCGTGCCTGCCTCTTACCCGGAGGCCCCGGGTTCCATTCCCGGCCAGGTCCACCGGGCGAGCTGGCCGTGCAGTTAGGGTCGCCCAGCTGTGAGCTTGCATCCGGAAGATAGTGGGTTTTAACCCCACTGTCGGCAGCCCTGAAGATGGTTTTCCGTGGTTTCCCATTTTCACACCAGGCAAATGCTGCGGCTGTACCTTAATTAAGGCCATGGCCGTTTCATTCCCACTCCTAGGTTTTCCTATCCCATCGTCGCCATAAGACCTATCTGTGTCGGTGCGATGTAAAGCAAATAACAAAAAAAAAAAAAAAAAAAAAAAAAAAAGAGACTGCATCTGAGGACTGGTTAGAGGTACAATCACTCTACGTGAATACAATAGAGGAGCTATGAGACGGTGGCCCCGGTCTAGGAAGCCAAGAATAACGGTCGAGAGGATTCGTCGTGCTGACCACACGACACCTCGTAATCTGCAGGCCTTCGGGCAGAGTAGCGGTCGTTTGGTGGGCCATGGCCCTTCGGGGCTGTTGCGCCATGGGGTTTGTTTTGTTTGGGAACTTATGATGATTTGGCTCGGTTTTACGGTCGGATGCCTTTCCTGACGTCAAACACTGTATCTGTGGTCGTTTCTAATGTGGTATGTTGTGAATGGATGAAGAGATGTGTATTGTGACGAGCACAAATACCCATCGCCCGAAGCAGAGGAATTAACCGTACGAAGCTTGAAATCGCTACCTGCCCGGGAGTCAAACCCAGAGCCTTCTGAAGTGTAGGACTGTACGCTGACCATTCAGCCAAGGAGCCGTACTGATCCTGTAGTACCTCTATCAAAAAATGTCGATTGAGAACTCTCAATAATCAATAATGTTACTCTACCACAGATACAAGTGTAAGTAAAGATGAATTAATTCAATATTCAAGTTAAAATATAGCAATTATAATCTACAAGCGCTAAACTCCACGAATTGGCAAATGCAAAAAGAAAAAAGAAATGCGAACTCGAGTCCCCATCCCGAGGTGCTGTAGCTCTTTTCATACACATCCCCATTGGAAGTGAGGTGCATTTATCTTTTATTTTTTACCACATACCATCCCTCCTGCCTTTCTTCAATTTCTGGCAGTACCGGGAATTGAACCCGGGCCCCTGAGGACGGCAGCTAATAACACTAACCGTTACATTGCGGAGGTGGGCAATTGTCAAATGAAAGATGCATTTTTGATGGTTTACATAAAACTTGGCTTTTAAAAGTTTCTTTTCTTCTCGAGAATAATATTAAGGTGTCACTGGGAAATTTAGCCAACGGTCATAGCCGTGTTGAAACACCGGATCCCGTGAGATCTCCGAGGTTAAGCAACATTGGGCGTGGTCAGGAGTTGGATGGGTTGCCACGCGCTGTTGGTGGGGGGTAAGGGAATGGAGGAGCGGAAAGGAACTGGCCACCCTGCGGCACGTAAACTCCGGCTCAGGAATACCTCTGCGGAGGTTCGGACCTGCCTTCGGGCAGAATAGCCCTTGCCTACCTACTGGGAAATTTCGTCCTTGTTATTGTTGCATATAATCCATGCCCATTGTTAAGGACAAGTAATTAAAATCCGCACCCTGTTGATGACTCTTATGGTTGGAAACCAAAATAATGTTCCAGACCTTCAGTGCAACGTGACACTGGTTTCCCTAAATGACCTCTATTTGAGATATGCACCTTCACAGCTGTAAGTGGTTGATTTTCTGATTGATGTTTTAGAGTCAGGACATCGATATGTAGGTCATCAGTCACAATATACGAACTGTTATAGTAATTTAGGGATTGGCAGTTGCTTTTCCATCCGGTGGAGTCTAGATAAATACCTGTTCCTGCCACGAACTTATAATTGCTTTGGATTCTCGAACCGGTTACTCTCAACATCAATGTCGTAACTGAGAGAATAATAGGGTTGAAGTTACTCTCAGTCATTCTAAAAAGTGGCATTCCATACAACTCCGGGATAATATCATGACCAGTAAGTTCTTAATTTACCGAGCAAGTGGCCAGGGGTTTGGGGTCACGTAGTTATCAGCTTGCATTCGGGAGATAACGGGTTCGAACCCCACTGTCGGCAGCTCTGAAAGTGGTTTTCCATTTTCACATCAAGCAAATGCTGGGGCTGTAACTTAATTAAGGCCACTGTAACTTGCTTTCCACTATGTGGAGTAGTGGTTAGTGTGATTAGCTGCCACCCCCAGAGGCCCGGGTTCGATTCCCGGATTCGAAATTTGAAAAGTGGTTCGAGGGCTAGAACGGGGTCCACTCAGCCTCTGGAGGTCAACTGAGTAGGGGTGGATTCGAATCCCACCTCAGCCATCCTGGAGTGGTTTCTGTGGTTTCACACTTCTCCTTCAGGCAAATACCGGGATGATACCTAACTTAAGCCCACGGCCGCTTCCTTCCCTCTTCCTTGTCTATCCCTTCCAATCTTCCCATCCCCCGCAAGGCCCCTGTTCAGCATAGCAGGTGAGGCCACCTGGACGAGGTACTGGTCATCTTCCCCAGTTGTATCCCCGACCCAGAGTCTGGAGCTCCAAGACAATGCCCTTGAGGCGGTAGAGGTGGCATCCCTCGCTGAGTCCAGGGAAACACTGACCCTGGAGGGTAAACAGATTAAGAAGAAGAAGATGAAAGCAAATCCATCTTTTCTCTATGCCCAGCCTCTTTTACCCGAGGAATTAACCTGTCACTCATTTTTGGTATAGGATGACTAAACCTCAAGGCCATGAGCCTCTTCAGAAGTGGAAATATTTCTAAATTGTTCGACTTCGTGATGAGGAATCAAACCCACATCCTTCTGGTTGACCTATTACGCCTAACCCAGCTCAGCCGGGCTGTCCCTATTCACGATATGCCCTCCTTACTTCTGCCATCATTAGTTATGTGTGTGTGTGTGACTCTTGTTATTACAAGAGATCAGACAAGTAACCCTTCCAACAATATTCACCTACTTTCTTTAAGACTTCATTTCCTAATATAATATTTCCTGCATCACCTGACTTCACTCGACAGCACTACATTACGGTACAATGAACTTCCAAAAGATGTCAAAAATCAATTTCACTATAGTAATTTAAAAGTTCCAGGTGCAGATCTTTCAAAGACACTGAGACATAACTTAGCCATTTTAACAATGGCGATGTAGGACATCCCAACTCACCGTAAGTGGCAATAGATGATAATATGTCGATTCTTTAGGAAGGAGTGAAACATGAAAATAAATATGTCCAAAACAAAAGTAATGTAGTGCTGTCGAATGAAGTCAAATGATGCAGGAAATAATTATTAGATTAAGAAATGAAGTCTTAAAGGAAGAAGATGAACGTTGTTACCTTGGTAGTAGAAAACGTAATGCTGGCAGAAGTAAGGAGGATGTAAAATACAGACTAGGACAAGAAGAAAGGCATTTCTTAAGAAATGAAATTTGCTCACTTCGAACATTGATATAGGGATTAGAAAGACGTTTTTGAGGACGATACATGGATGGTAACTGGCTCAGAAAGAATAGAAGCCTTTGAAATGTGGTGTTGCAGAAGAATGCTGATGGTAAGATGGATAGATCAAATGACGAATGGGGGGATACTGAATCGAATTGGCGAGAGGAGATCGATTTGGCTGAACATGGCGAGAAGAAGAAATATAATGACAGGACACATCTTAAGGCATCCAGGACTTGTTCAGTTAGCTTTTTTTTTTTTTTTTTTTTTTTTTGCTAGTGGTTTTACATCGCATCGACACAGATAGGTCTTATGGCGACGATGGGTTAGGAAAAGCCTAGGGTTGGAAGGAAGTGTCCGTGGCCTTAATTCTTAATTAATGTACAGCCTGGTGTGAAAATGGGAAACTACGGAAATCCATCTTCAAGGCTGGCGACAGTGGGATTCGAACCCACTATCTCCCGGATACAAGCTCACAGCCGCGCCCATAACCGCACGGCCAACCCGCTTGGTCAGTTAGTTTATGAGGGAAGTGTAGGCGTTTCGGAAGGGGTAGACCAAGGTACGAATATGACAAGCAGATTAGAGCAGATGTAGGATGTGGTAGTTACGTAGAAATGAAAAGGTTGACACAAGATACGGTGATATGGATAACTGCATCTAACCAACCTTGAGACTGAAGGCTCAAACAACAATATGTTGGAAAAAGTGGAAACTAAGACATTCATGAACATTCATAAGCGATTCATTATAAAATGAGATGGAGCTTTGGAAAATAAAACATAAACGTTACGTGTACATTGTAATGGTCTGAATGGGCTAACCAGAGACAGCTGCTGGGTGTCTTGTTACCACTTTACGCTAGGTTGAATTCTCATTCGATCCGGCTCCTGTATTTATTTTAAAAGTGACACCTTTGACCTGCATACCGACCGAGCTGAGGTGTACGTGGGCCCGCGACCGCCGGCGGCAAGGACGACCTCGGCTGTGAGACGGCCTCAACCCCATTGCGCTTCGTGACGTCATCTGGCGCCGGAAGAGGATCTACTAAACTGGCCACCACGTCAAGAACAGAGCACTCTGACAAGATCTACACAGCGTTGACGATCGATTCTCGATTGCCAGTGTAGTAAAGTAAAATGAAATTTCCCCAAAATCGACTTACACGTTTGCATTTTTAAAGTGCGGCATAATTTGTTCTGGAATAAAAGAGTTGTCTGTCTCTCCTCGTATCGTTGGTTAGGGTGCCTATAAAATAACAGCTTGGTGAAAGTGAGACTTGGCGTTGGTGAGTTATAATCGCCCTTCATCGTTAACAAAGGTGTGAGCAGGTGTGCCAGGTGTTCCGTATTGTACGGGATCTCTTGTATTTGAAGGTCTGAAGTACTGCGCTGTTTCGAGAGAAAACAGGACGCTCTTTTTCCCGTATTCAAACAACCCACTTCTGTCATGGTTAGAACCAGTGACGGCTCGTGACATTTTCAGGGGTTTCACAAAAAAATGTGTGTTCACGTCTCAAATATATCAAGGTACAATGCAAATCAGTACAAAATAACTTACTTAAATCATTTCACTAAAAGTTTCTTGTACGGTTGCTTCTCCACTCATAATTTGGTCGAACCCTAACCGAGGATGCATTTTTTCGAGCCTAATCAGTGAGTGTACAACAAAACTACTAAAATTACGACTGCCCGGCTGAGTGGCTCAGACGGATTTCTGACCCCAAGTTGGCAGTTTCAGTACTCAGCTCGGTGAAAGTAAACTTCACAGCAACTTTGCTACAATGCTGTATTTTACTAATATTAAAAGATGCGAGCACTATTATTGGATTTACATAGCACGAAGTTCACCTAAGTAGGATAAGCATAAAAATAGTGCGTGCTGTTACCACATTTATCAGTACTCAAATGAAATTGAAACGATTCTCTACCCACAATGTAAAGCAAACTTCTGCCCGTGATTACGAACACTGTTCATAATTACCTACTAGCGAAATCTTCCCGCGATGTAATGCAATAGTAACTTCTGGGAGCTGTGGCCAGCAGTAACATGGGAGGTGGCGGACCCTTGTGGTCAACTGTAATACTATCACTTGTTTCAGGGTGGTTGTAGACTGAAAGGTACATACCTTACCGTGCTCCTTGCTTATGGACATATCTGTGCGTGAACCATGACGTCATCTCCACGCGCATGCGTATAGTCTTCAAGCTCGCAGCAAAGTCTCCTGCGTGCTCCCTGCATTGTCAGTCGAAACGAACAGCTGTCAGTGTAACGGAGCTTCGGTATAAGTCGAATACTTTCGATCGATTGATGAAATCAGGCAGAAACAAAGGAAACAATTTTGAATTATCCATGAATGCGTGAATATGCATTACAACTGGGTGTTCACGTGCTCATGTGCTCCTGAGAGCCCACCGCCACTGGTTAGAACTATCTGTTTACAGTAGCTTTTAATGACGCAATACTTGAGCTTGGAAGAATAAACTCACCATTGTCGAAACTTATGACGCAATGTCAAAATTGAGGTGAAGTTAGTTTGTCGGAAAGACGATAATTTTTCGGTGGGGAATTAAATTATTAATAGGGTAAGAGGCCAAATTCAGTCCCCGTACCTAATTTCGACCCCTTTAGGGATTTCCAGTTTGCACGGTTAGTACCTAAAGTTCAGCCGCGCGCACACGCGTAGTCTCATTCCGTTGTCTTGTTGCGAGAGTTGGTTATGTACACCACGTTTAGTTTCCGTGTACAAAAAGGGTTTATTTTTCATGCTGAGCTGCGTTAGTGCAGCATTCAAATTAAGAGCCTGCTATTCCTAGTGTGAGCACTGATATGTGCATGAAATACTGGACTGCATTTCAGTCGTGTGGCGTAGTTCCTGGTGTGTAATCACTACAGTGAGGTGGTTGGCATGAGTTACTGTAGCGGCCATTATAATAAATCAGGGAATGTTCATGATTTCGTATTTTATTTGTTATCTAAGAAGTTTATTATTCTTTTCAGATGGGAAATCGTAAGCAGTGGGATAAGGATGCTGTGAAAAATTCTATTAAGGCAGTGAGGGACAAGACAATGGGTTACAAACATGCAAGTAAGGCATCTAACATTTCTTGAGCAACTCTGAAGGACTATGTTAAAAGGAATACCAAGAAAACCTCTTTTATAAATGACCTTCAATAACTCATTACAGGGAAATTGTTTGGTAAGGCCAGAGAGGAAAAATGTATTAAAATTAATTATAATTTTCATAAATTTGGTGGGGGACGAAATTACGAACATATTTTTGGTAGTTTTGTAATATGTTTATGTCAAACATTGGCTACCTTACGTTATAACCGTTTCATTGGAACTTGCCCGTAAGTGGAGAATATATATATATATATATTTTGCTAGGGGCTTTACGTTGCACCGATACAGATAGGTCTTATGGCGACGATGGGATGGGAAAGGCCTAGGAGTTGGAAGGAAGCGGCCGTGGCCTTAATTAAGGTACAGCCCCAGCATTTGCCTGGTGTGAAAATGGGAAACCACGGAATACTATTTTCAGGGCTGCCGATAGTGGGATTCGAACCTATCTCCCGGATGCAAGCTCACAGCCGCGCGCCTCTACGCGCACGGCCAACTCGCCCGGTGAGAATATATTCAATAATATAGCTATGTGTAACAATTTCTAGCCTTGTCCATAGTGTTCCTGAATTTATACAAGTCCAAATCTGCTAAGGAGACGAAAGACGACCCCCCCCCCCTCTCCTGTACATTATTCGTAGATCAACTCCTTCAAACCTTTAGAATGAATGAAGTGAAATATAAGCTAAAGCGTTTTTACAATCCTGCAATAAGTTATCTGGATAAAAAACATTTAAGATCTTTATGCCTTTTCAAGCGTGAAATTACCCACTGTTACACTGGGGCGAAACGCTGGGTGTTTTCACGATTGACAAGGCATAAAGCACTTAAATTCTCCCCAGTGTAGCGGTGGGTAATTTCACACTTGAAAAGGCATAAAGAACTTAAATTCGTCCCAGTGTAGCAGTGGGTAATTTCACACTTGAAAAGGCCTAAAGAACTTAAATTCGTCCCAGTGTAGCAGTGGGTAATTTCACGCTTGAAAAGGCATAAAGAACTTAAATTCTCGCCAGTGTAGCAGTGGGTATTTTCACGATTGACAAGGCATAAATAACTTAAATTCGTCCCAGTGTAGCAGTGGGTAATTTCACGATTGACAAGGCATAAAGCACTTAAATTCTCCCCAGTGTAGCGGTGGGTAATTTCACACTTGAAAAGGCATAAAGAACTTAAATTCGTCCCAGTGTAGCAGTGGGTAATTTCACGCTTGAAAAGGCATAAAGAACTTAAATTCTCCCCAGTGTAGCAGTGGGTAATTTCACACTTGAAAAGGCATAAAGAACTTAAATTCGCCCCAGTGCAGCAGTGGGTAATTTCACACTTGAAAAGGCATAAAGAACTTAAATTCGCCCCAGTGTAGCAGTGGGTAATTTCACGATTGACAAGGCATAAAAAACTTAAATTTGCCCCAAAGTCGGAAATTCAAGTCCCACTTAATTTTGATCATAGTTGTCAGAAATTTCATGACTTGTTTGTTGGAGATTCAGAATTATTGAAAGAGGCCAAAAGTCAAGAAAAATACGGGGTTTAAACTTGTATGTAGAAAATGAAAGAGCAAAATACTGCAATAACATTTGTACCTACAATTAATTATAGTATGATAAATTACAGGGTGTCCCGAATAAAATGTATTCACTCACTGCATATTTGTTTCTTATTATAGGTGCAACTGATGGGAACCGGCTCAAGTACGATTAACCTTGGCAGAAAGAAAATTCATCCTGAAGTGCTACTGTAAGTCTGAAAACGCCACAGAGATGCAAGGACAATTTAGAAAAGAATGTCACAGAAACCCATCAACACGACACACCGTTGCTCACATCAGATACAAGTTTGAAGCACATGGAACTGTTCACAGTGTCCATAAGGAACAGTCTGGAAGACCAGGTACATCCACCAACCATGAAAGAGAGGAACATTCTGGCAGACCTCCGCTCCCCAAATAAGTCTGTACCGCAAGCAGCTCGTGAGACAGGACTCCGGAAGTCGAGCATCCATCGCATTTTGAGGCGTGTCTGTTGGAAGAGTTACATTCGAACATCTCAAAAGGAAGACGATCCTGACCAGAGAGTTGAATTTTGTGAATAGTACCTGGACAGATGTACAGAAGATGCAACATTTCGCAACAAACTTATCTGGAGCAATGAGGCTACCTTTAATTAAATGACTCTATCAGTCGATTCAATTGCACCTACTAGGCAACTGAAAATCCACATGTGACTGTTGAACACCATGTGAACCTACCAGGGGTTACTGTGAAGTACGGGATATCCGCAGTGGGCATCCTAGGACTATCAGTTTCTGACTGAACTGTCATGGGGTATGTTTACCTAGACTGGCTGCTAGAATATTTTTTTACAGTCTGTTTTACGTCGCGCCGACACAGATAGGTCTTACAAATACAAGTCAGAAACTTAAGTCAAGAAATAACATCATGAAGAAACTAGCTGGTACGACATGGGGAGCTGATGCATCCACACTACGCATTACTGCCCTCACCATGGTTTATCCAGTGGCTGAATATTGTGCCCCGGTGTGGCAACGTAGCGCTCATACTAGGAAGATCGACGTCCATTTGAACGAATGTGTGAGAACCATAACAGGCACACTAAAATCCAGCCCAATCCCGTGGCTACAAACTATCCGTAACATACCACCTCCGGAACTGAGACGACAGGAAGCAACCATACGCGAGTGGAAACAGTTACACCATGCTGATCATCCACAGAATCTCCCAATCCATGAGGTCCTTACTGACCTACCTTCTTCTCGTCTTAAATCAAGGAACCCAATATGGCATGATATAACTGGCTTCAATATCTAGGAAAAATGGCGTGAAAGCTGGAGCTCTGCATGTGTGAAACACCAAGGCATTCAGGACCCCACAACTGGACTCCTAGGATTTCACCTGAAGAGAACAATGATCTAAACTCAACCGTTTAAGAACAGGCCTCGCTAGATGTAATGCCATGCTACATATGTGTGGACTTCCAGAATCCCCTGCCTGTGACTGCGGAGCCCCTTTCCAGTCAGTGCAGCACATTATTGAGGACTGCCGTCTGAGGAAGTATGGTCATCAGTGCTTCTTAGAATGGCTACAACAACTGGACATTGATTTGTAAATGTGAACGCTACTAACATTCTTGTCCTTGTATATAGTGTAAATTTTCTTTTTCTTTTGTATACTTGCCACACGATAAATAATAATAAATAATTAGATAGGTCTTATGACAGTGATGGGATAGGAAAGGCCTAGAAGTGGGAAGGAAGCGGCCGTGGCCTTAATTAAGGTACAATTCCACCATTTGCCTAGTGTGAAAATCTGAAACCACGGAAAACCGTCTTTAAGGCTGCCGACAGTCGGATTCGAACCCACTATCTCCCGAATGCAAGCTCACAGCTGCGCGGCCCTAACCACACGGCCAACTCGCCCGGTTGCTGGAATCTGCCGGTTAGTACATTGCAGAGATGTTCGTTACTTCCACCAAGATGGAGCACCTCCCCAGGGCCACGATTACGAACAGATGGATTGGGAGAAGAGCTAGAGTTCAATACCCGGCGCGTTCCCTGACCTCACGCAAGTGGACTTTTTCTTGTGGCCTTACCTCAGAGAGAAGTTTTACGGCACAAAATCCGCAACAGTCGATGCGTTGAAGATGCAGTTCCATATGTGATGGTTTGTAATGTTATCATCTCCATTGGTCCACATTACCAGTTGTGTCTGGAAAATAATGATCACTAATCTGAACATTTGCGCACACGCAATATCCACTAGAAGTATTTTCTTTGTTTTCTGGACCTAGCAGTGAATTTAAAATGAACCATTAACCTTGTATCTACAATTAATAAACACTGAATTTATTGTCATTCCAAGAGTGAGTACATTTTTTGCGACACCCTGTATATTTCAGTGTTTTATTGACCAAATGTCGTCATGTCGTTTCGACATGATCTATCCCATAGTCTTATTGGCATTTTAAAAACTTGGCTACCCTAGCAGTGAGGCAAGATTCCATCCTATCACCACAGCTGTTTTTACATCTATGGAGAATAAAGAGCGCAGAAAATCTTTGCTTCGTAAATCAAAAGAGTGTTAGATGGTACGAATACACTTATTGTGAATCCAGGAACCATAGGTCTGCGGTGATTAGATTAGGCTTAAGGATCTCAAATCGGCTGCTAACCTCTCAGGTATTGGAGCGTAAACGTGACACAGTGTTTCCTTTTAGTTTATATTTTAGGTGCAGACAAAGTATAACCCAGCCAGCGAATTGTTGCCGGTGGCGGAAATCGGAACTAATGCGCTCCGCCCAGCCACACGCCTGCGATAGAAGTGCAGTTGTCGCCAGCGAAACTTCATCGCATGTCGTGTGAGTGAATGATTCGTGCTGGGTCGTGCATTGTGCGTTGTAGATTGGTGAACTCGTGTACGTAAGTAAGTACGTACGTACGTGAGTGTTAACAGTTAATAGACTATATTGTTCGTTGAGCAGTGGAGTAGTTGTACTTTAACATAATAATAATAATAATAATAATAATAATAATAATAATAATAATAATAATAATAATAATGGAAACGTCGAAACAGAAAAAGGGGGAAAAATGACTCATTCCGCAGAGAAAACGATATACAATGTCGTGCAGTTTTGTAAGCAAGAGAAAAAAGAGAACAAAGTAATTATACCTCTTCAAAAAGCAATTTTAAGGGCGGCACATATGGTTGGTAAGTCCGAAAAAAACCGTAAGAAATATTTTGAAAGACATTTAAAAGGCGGAGCAAACCGGCGAAAAGGTTACAACACCACGAAAAAAAAACCGGTCTGAAAGAAAAGTGATTTCTATTGATGACTTTGATAAATGTCATATTCGTAGAAAATTCCAAGAGTATTATGAACAAAAGAAAGAAATTCCAACACTGCGGAAACTGCTTGTATTTGCGAAACATGAAATACAGTTTAAGGGAGGAAAGGAAACTTTTCGAAAAATTGTAAAGGAAATGGGGTTTTATTTCTGGAAGTGTAAAAATAAACGAACTATCCTCGAGGGAGGGTCAGACATTGTTGCTAGACGTGCGGACTACCTACGAGCTATAAGAAATAACACGAAGGGTCCAAATAAACCAGTAGTGTACACAGATGAAACGTGGGTTCATACACACTACACTGTAAGAAAATGTTGGCAACATGAAGACGTCGCAGGGGTTATGACGAATCACAGTCCAGGACAACGAGCTATTGCTGTCCATGCGGGAGGGAGCAGATTTAATTTATGACTCAAAATCCAAATCACAAGATTACCATAATGAAATGAATAGCTGCAATTATCAGAAATGGGTAGAAGATAAACTTATTCCAAATATTCCACCCGAGAGCATAGTTGTTATCGATAACGCGCTCTATCATACTGTGCAAGTCAATAAAGCCCCCACTAATGCATCTCGTACGGCTGAAACGGTAGACTGGCTTACTTAGCATAACATATATTGTGTTCCCACTTGGAGACGAGATGAACTTTTGAAACGTACAACACGTAATAAGCCAAAACCGGCATATAGAGTGGATACAATGTTAGAACAAAAGGGGTTTACTGTCTTAAAGCTCCCTCCATACTATTGTGACCTTAATACGATTGAACTTATTTGGAATTTGTTAAAACAAAAGATTGCTGCTAAAAATGTCTCTGCTATTAGCTTAAAAATCCTAAAGGAACTGACCAACACTTCTTTACGTGAAATCACTCAACAGGACTGGGCAAAAGCTTGCGAAAAAGAACGAACAATTGAGGAAAGTTATTGGTACAGGGATGGGTTAATGGAGGAAGCCATAGAAAATATCATCATAAATGTTGGCCTTGACAGTGACGATAGTGATGATGAAAATACAAATGAAAATGAGTGTCGTGACAACACTGAACAAAGTGATATGGATACTGATACTGCAAGCGAACCTGGTACGGACAATAGTGAGAATAGTGAGACCAACACAGCTAATGAAGAACCTGGTATCTATCCTTTGTGTGCAGGACCTTCATCGTCTAGTACAATGCAACTTCAAGCAAGTTAGTGGTACTGTTCTCATTGTATGACTGTACATGCGTTCCCCCTCTTGCCTCTCTCCGTCCGCGGCAGCCTTACCGTGGCTAGCTGACGTAATGTATACACAACAGCCGCGCTCCATGTCTAGCGGTAACAATTCCCTGGTGGAGTAGTACTTGCTGAAAGAATAGAACTAATACAAGATGAAAGCCACTACCTTGGTACGGAAATTACAGTAACTGGAATAAGACTAAACTTACGATTATTAAGGAAGGTAGATTGAGCGGAGAGCGCAGCTTGAGCTTGGCAAACTCATAACAGTAGGAGATATATCTTAACTGGGTTAGTGAAATATGACACCGGTGATTGTGAGAAAGAGTTCAGAAGACAAAATTTCTGAGATGTGCAGCCTCAGAAAAATTATCAAAGAAACGATTAGTCAATTCATTTGTCTTTTTTTATGCCTTTTGTATGGTTGTCAAGATAGTTATACACCTTGATGCAACGAACGTAGAAGTTTTGTCATCCATTCTCACATAATTTATGTAATTTTTCATGCCCTCGTACAGCTAACTTTTCGGTAAGTTTTGATGGTTTTCTTTATTGTTACTTTAATTCATGTTTGTTTAGTAATACACATATCTTAACTCTCGACCTAATCATAGCTAATCAAGCACAGAACTAGCCTTCATTCATTTTTACTGAACTGTGATAAAATCTATCTTATGTGCTGTCGAGACCTTACTATTGAACAGAAAATGTATCATGGACGACCTGGAAAACTTAGAAAGACGTATCCTCCAGAAAATTCATGGACCAAGACTGCTACTGGATGAAACTTATCGACTGAAAGCGAACTCTGAACAGTGCCAACAGTTGGAAACGGCTAACACTAGCATGATACGAAGGCGGCTGAAGTTTTACGGACACCTGCTGAGAACGGACAACGGCAGGCTTACGAAGATCTTCTCACTCATCAAAAGCTACAAGACTGGAAGGATGTGGCTCACTGAAGTAAAAAAAAAAAAAAAAAAAAAAAAGGATTTAGCTTCCGCTGGGATTTCTGATACTGATGTCTCAGAAAGCCCCAAGTTTTGTAAAATGGTAAACTCGTGGTCTCCTCTTCCATAGAAGGTTGCTAAATCTCGCAAACCCCTTTCACAGGAAAGGAAGAAAAAACGAATAGCAGGGCTCAAGATGTATTGGGAACGAAAACGAG
The DNA here is from genome assembly GCF_040414725.1 of Anabrus simplex. Classification (NCBI taxonomy): domain Eukaryota; kingdom Metazoa; phylum Arthropoda; class Insecta; order Orthoptera; family Tettigoniidae; genus Anabrus; species Anabrus simplex. The sequence continues at coordinate 97,272,563 of NC_090271.1, read as the reverse complement.
CATCTAGAAAAAAATAGTCATAAGCTGTCCCTAGTGGACTTAAATCACTAATAATAATATTTCATGTAGTTGCAATAACTGAATATTATTATATTTTATAGAAGTTAACTTGATAAGTGTTCCACAAAATATGTCTGAAAACTTTCTTTGACATCATAATGTAGTTTAAGAGATCTTTGGCAGTGGATAAGTATATTTTAAACAGCATTAACTTGTATGAGGACCATTTGCGCCCTCAGCACACTTCATCCTATGGCAAGTTATGTTGTTATGGGAATATCATATAGTTCAGTGCATTGATAAAAGTTGAAGTTCTGTATTCATCATGTCAGCTTAGAGAGAACTGAGCTACAAGTAGCCTTTCAGCAAAGTACTAGCTACAGTGTGGTACTGGTCCTGCATTTGGTAGATACTGGGTGTGGAAATCTCTACTCTACTCGTACGAGTTAGGAAACAGGAGAGCATCTGTTATAAGGAACTTGTGACGCCGGGATTCGATTCTGCAACCTTGAACACAACCGGAGACACATAACCAGTTCATCCACTGACTTGGTCTGTGGATATACACAGTACTTGAAATTTAAATTGAACACTTTCTATTTCTTATATATTGAACATAATCTGTTATACACAGGATATTATATCGCCCTTGCGCCTAGAAAAACCGCTGTGTGATAATATTTCAGCTTGGAAGTCTGACCAGAAATGTTCTGTCATCTAAGGTCCAGTATTGCACCAAGTAGCCTACATCAACGAATTTTCGTTCCAAGTGATACAAGTGCTGCGGGTCCGTATTTCTTCCCTGAACATAGTCACATAACAGTATTTCGAGGCGCAACGATGATGCTGAAGAAATGTTTAAAAATGAATACCTCATATGACGTAGAAAATAGAAAAAAAATAGGCTACATCGACAGGAATCTGTGAAGGCAGAGTTTGTGAGTTTTCTCACATTCATAATGTTAGAACATGCAGCATTCAGATTCGGTTGCACTCTGTTTTTCAAATTCCTAAAATGTAACGTTCAAAATATACAACCACTGTTTACCGGGCTGCGTAGCTTATATTGTAAGGCTCAAGTTCGAACCTGGCTCATTGCTGGGTTATTTGAAGGTGGTCAAATACGCCAACCTCATGTCACCAGATTTACGGGCAAGTAAAATTACTCATAAGGAACGAAATTCCGGTACCCTGGCGTCTCTGAAAACCGCAAAGGTACTATAGTTATTGGGACGTAAATCCAAGTCTATAAGCATAGGGTGTAACAATAAGGTGCGGAGGAACGGGGTGTTAGTAGTCAGCTGAGGTCTGCCGTTCCCAGTCTGTTACTTATTGTGTTTCACGCAGCTTATCTGCAGTGTGCACATGATCTATTGTATACCGTCCTATCATTACAGGGGCTACCCAAACCAATATTGATACTCTTCTTACGCTGCGTTTTTTACACATTCCGATGTCGATTTTGGAAGCTTCCACTTAAATATCGCACCTAATTTTTAGTAGATGACCATTTCGTGGTACGTACATTATTTTGGGTAAACTGCGATGTGATCTCACTGAATCTTCCTTTGACAGTAGTTCAAGCATTTCACTTGTGCCTCCTTCTTAACAAGAAACATTCTCTCATTTCTCTTTTCTCAGACTAATTAAAAAAAAGATCAGAAATAGAAGTCATCTTTTGATTGTATTGTATTTTCTTTGAATTCTCCTTCATACTACTTAGTAGTTTATAAATCAAGATTCTCGCTCCTTTCAAATGTTGCCTCAGAGGCACTGCAGCCGCTGTCAAACGGCCAATACTGCCTCTGGCGGTGAAAAGAGTATTTTATTACTTATCAATTGAAATTAACGATAACCTTTTGCTCATAAAAATATCTGCAAGTCATGCATTTCAAGTCTGTTGTTGCTTCTAACCTAATTTATTTAGACCAGTTTAATTTGTATCTGTATGAAAGTGTGCATCATCACACTTTTTCCTTTCTTAAGAATCACATTTCAAATTTTGATAATTAAAATAATAATAATAATAATAATAATAATAATAATAATAGTTACGGGGTTTCCCGTGGAACAAGAAGGTGCCGGGTGAATGGGTCGAACTACATTGTCAAGAATTGAATTTAAAATTTAAACTGAAGGTTATATTTTCAGAATTTCAAACTTAACATCTTTTTTATGACAATATTACAGGTACAAGTAGCAATCATTCAACAAGATTGGGAAAAATCCAAGATTCAGAACCTTAACACTTTGGGCTTGAAGCCCCTAGTTTTACAATTTTACAAATGGAAAAAGAATTATTTAGTTAAGGGCAGAAATCCCCTAATTCATGGAGCACTTGCTCCCCAAAATACAATTTCTAGCCTTCTAGAGGCACTCTAGACAATTACAAAACTTGAGAAAGAGCTAACCGGCTCTCCGTTTCTTTCAGCCTCCTCGAGGCAACCTCAAAAATCTTACACTCTCTGGCCTTCCATGGCCCAACTTACAATTTGAAACAGGGGTATCTCGTATCCAACATATAGGGCCTATGCGGAAACGAACAGGTTAAGTAAACGGCCCGAAACACAAACTGAATGAGACGTACTGCGCTCCAAGATAATGAACACTTAAAAAACCTAAAGGGCTCTAGACCGATGAAACAGGGGCTATACCCAAACTACTGAGGTGACTGGTATAGAAATTACATTAACACATAACAGTAGGAAAAACAGTTAGAGAAGAACGTAGTCACCCCAAACCAAGATGAAGAGGAGCTCGAAAGGGTACTTCACTCTCTATTCCCGGTTTACAGTTAAAGATTTTATAAGTTTTTACATTAGCCGGAAGAAAGTTATATTTTAGAAAGGTTGTTACATACTAAAGAGTCGGACCTTTCCCTCGGGTTAAACTGCGGAGTTAGCAAGAAGGAATAAGGTGTTAAGTGGCCATTACCTTGTTGATGTACTACTGACCGAAGAAAGAGGCCGCCCTCCTCCTGCTTTGACACACACACTTAGTAAGATGACGATCAATTGGCCAAGAGACGTGAAAATCCGCAGTTTATAAACCCTCAGGGAAGGTTCGAGATCATTCAAGATGAATCAGGACACGCCCTCTTGACTTTATTGATTAAACATAAGGTGAAGAAGAACTACGGGATTGGTTGGAAATTAATTACATAAATTAGGGATTGGCTAGATTCAAAACTGGTGGAAATAGAAGGAAGAATTGCCAACCCAAAAATAAATCAGCATCAATCATCTACCAAAAACCTAGAAATACAAAACTTCTTTAAATCATAAGTTCTTTCACTTCGCACCAGGGTGCATGATCATAGTTTATGTAGTGTCATCTGTGAAAAAAATGTCCAAACCTCTTGATGAATGGCAAACAAAACAAGGAAAATTTCACTCAGGTTATGCAACTGCATAATAACAAAATTACATCATATTTTAGTGGTGATATCTTCTGATTAAAGTTCGAAGTTGGTGTAGTTTCAGTTCCCCTGATTTACCAATAGAGGAGTTCGTTTAGGCGCTAGTTTTGAATGCGCGGCGTTGAGATGTACCTCCCGCTATAATAATAATAATAATAATAATAATAATAATAATAATAATAATAATAATAATGTTGATTTTACGCCCCACTCACTACAGTACTTTTTCGTTTTTCGGATACGCCGAGGAGTCGGAATTTTGTCCTGCGGTAGTTCTTTGTGCCCGTAAATCTACCGGCACTGGACTGACATATTTGATCATCTTTAAATATCACCGAACTGCGCTGGGATCGAACCTGCCAATTTTGGCCCAGAAATCCAGCGCCTTAATTGTTGTGTTGGTAAAAAATGTCGATGTTTTATTTTTATGGAAAATGATTATTTGGACTTTATTGTTTAATTTGATGTAAGTTTAATTGATTTTGATTGACTGAAAGTATTTATAAGTTTTTAAGAACAGGTGCCTAGGTTTTTGTAAAATGGATAGAAAATATCCTAGTGGTGCCTAAAAACGTAAGTTCTGTTTTGTATGTCGATTTGATAGTGATGCTGAGACAAATTTTGTGAGCACTTTTTCAGTAACTATAAGACAAGATATCTCGGGAACTATTTAGTCTAGAAGGTGATGTAGTAATTTATGTTCATTTATAATGAACATCCTGCTGAATAAGTTGGCTACATTGGTTGCTATGATATTGCATAATATCTGGTGTTTATGTGGTGAAATGGCGTATGGCTTTCAGTGCCGGGAGTGTCCGAGGACAAGTGTGGCTCGCCAGGTGCAGTTATTTAGAATTTGCACCCCTTAGGCGACCTGCGCGTCGTAATGAGAATGAAATGATGATGAAGACGACTTATAAACCCAGCCCCCGTGCCAGCGGAGTGACCCAATTATGGCTACAATTTCTGACCCTGCCGGGAATAGAACCCGCGTCCCCTGTAACCAAAGGCCAGCACGCTAACCATTTAGTCATAGAGTCGGACGTGTATGTGGTAAGAAGCATGGTAGCATCCTCGTCTTGTAAGTGGCATTCAACTTTCTAGTGCGATTTCTGAGGAAATGTATTTTTCTTTCTGCGATTTTTCCCATTTTCTCAGAAAGTACTTAAGGTAGAGCTATGCCATTTTTACCCCTCATTAAAATTATTTTTATAAAGATGTACAATGGTAAAGATATCACACATAATTTGATGATAAATATTTTTTAAATAAATAAATTTGAAATTTAAGAACTTGATTTCAGAACTCCAAATCTTGATTTGTGCTAAAGGTAGAAGCAAGAATGTACGTAAGTAAATATATTAGATATGAACCTGTATCCTATCAAAATGTTGTTTTATTACCTTGGACGTCTCTTGAGAAACCGGGATGTAAATGTGTTAAATTTAACATTATCACGATAGGCGTTAGATACTCCTCTTAACCGAACAAGTGGCTGTGCGGTTTGAGTCACGTAGCTATCAGCTTGCATTCGGGGGATAGCGGGCTCGAACCCCACTGTCGGCAACCTTGAAGACGGTTTCCCGTGGTTTCCCATTTTCACACCAGGCAGATGCTTGGGATGTACCTTAATTAAAGCCACGACCGCTTCCTCAACACCCCTAGCCCACTTCTACCCCACCGTCACCATAAGACCTATCTGTGTGGGAGCGATGTGAAGCAGATTGTGTGTGTTTGAGTCATCAGTCCATAGACTGGTTTGATGCAACTCTCCATGCCACCCTATCCTGTGCTAACCTTTTCATTTCTACGTAACTATTGCATCCTACATCTGCTCTAATCTGCTTGTCATATTCATACCTTGGTCTACCCCTACCGTTCTTACCACCTACACTTCCTTCAAAAACAAACTGAACAAGTCCTGGGTGTCTTAAGGTGTGTCCTATCATTCTATCTCTTCTTCTCGTCAAATTTAGCCAAATCGATCTCCTCTCACCAATTCGATTCAGTATCTCTTCATTCGTGATTCGATCTATCCATCTCACCTTCAGCATTCTTCTGTAACACCACATTTCAAAACCTTCTATTCTCTTTCTTTCTGAGCTAGTTATCGTAAGATTGTAAGAATAAATAAATAAATAAATAAATAAATAAATAAATAAATAAATAAATAAATAAATAAATAAATAAATAATACTCCCCTTAACCGTCTGAACCATTCATCCCACAAAAGTTTTGCGAACCACTGTGCTAATTTTATTGTTGTAAGCTGTTCAATAACCCGTCAGCCATTGGTAGATCAATTGGTTCATTTATACATTTATCAGCCCTGCTGTCTTTATCTCAGCTGGCAAATACAATGGCTTGTACTTAATTGTACATAATTGACTTGTCTGAATCTAGACGCTTAATATCTTGGACTTATTATTTTAAACAGCACGTGTTCTCAACACACCATTTCTTGCCTCTACGCCTGGAGGCGGCAGCAGCCTTGCAGACAGCTCCTGGGGATACGCTTGCTGTGGAACATCCGGCCGCGGCCGTGCTCTGCTCAAGATTGATATCGGCGGTGGGGCCTGATTACTCGCTATTAAACACTTCGTGTGAATCAGATTTCTCGTTATTGGATGGTATCCTTTGTCAATAAGCAGGTGAACTCAGCGTGTAGGGCTACTACCTGTGTGGACTTGGATTCGTCAGTCGCTCATCTTCGAGGTGAATTCAATTGATACCTGATATTTGTCTAAACTCACTACAAATACGTTCACAAGAACATACAGCACAGAATTAGAAGTCATCTTAGTTAAAATAAGCAGATTATTTTAATTTTAAATACAGTAATACATACAAACAATGTACGTATAATGCGTTACACCAGGGTGTGACGTCATTCGGAATACGACACCTTGGCTTCAAACACGTACGCAAGAGAGACTTGGTCCAGACTGACACTGGTCCTGTCCACTGGGAGGAGACAGAAATGTCTGGCAGAAAGCGATGTACATTGGATTTCAGGCAGCAGAGAAGAAAAGGACCAACGAGTTGATCGCCACGAGGGCCAGACGAAAGGAAATGCGACCTCTACCAAAGTTCCCTCATGCTTTATCTACCGTTATTGTAGAAGAGACGCTCGCTGTAGAATTAGACTCCTCAACAACACATGTCAACTTGCATTATGGAGAAAATGGGTTCGAATCACACTGTTGGCATCCTTGAGGATGGTTTTTACTGGTTTCCCATTTTCACACCAGGCAAATGCTGTGACTGTACCGTAATCGATACCACGGTCAATTCCTTCCCACCCTAGCCCTTTCCTGTACCATCATCGCCATAAGACCTATCTGTGTCGGTGCGACGTTAAGCAAACTGTAAATAAAAAAATAAAAAATAGGAAATCTGCCACACAAGACGTTGATGGAACTGAACCGGAGTGCTACATCATCGTCTTGTGAAGAAGCACGGTTGCCAATTCTGTACAGTACTACAGCGTGTTCGGAAACTATAGATACAAACTTCAGGGCTGAGTATGAGGCACCGAAACAAAACAAAAAAGGTTAAGTGAATGCAGGTCCGTAAACCAACCGATCTGAGATTTTCTTTCTTCCTTAATCTGCTTACCCTCCAGGGTTGGCTTTTACCTCGGACTCAGCGAGGGATCCCACCTCTATCGCCTCAAAGGCAGTGTCCCGGAGCGTAAGACTCTGGGTCGGGGGATACAACTGGGGAGGATGACCAGTACCTCGCCCAGGTGGCCTCACCTGCTGTGCTGAACAGGGGTCTTGGTGGGGGATGGGATGATTGGAAGGGATAGACAAGGAAGAGGGAAGGAAGCGGTCGTGGCCTTAAGTTACGTACCATCCCGGCATTTGCCTGGAGGAGAAGTGGGAACCACGGAAAACCACTTCCAGGATGGCTGAGGTGGGAATCGAACCCACCTCTACTCAGTTGACCTCCTGAGGGTGAGTGGATCCCTTTCCAGCCCTCGTACCACTTTTCAAATTTCGTGGCAGAGCCGGGAATCGAACCCGGGCCTCCGGGGGTGGCAACTAATCACACTAACCACTACACCACAGAGGCGGACCGTTTCTGAGATATGACATGATATCATCATTGTGGTTATCCACACCCCGTATATTTCCAACCGTTTTCAAACGTTGTCCATTATCTTTGTTTCAGGTACCAGCTTCATATTAGCCGTTAACAGCATCCAGTAATTGGTCGCAGTATTTGAAACAGTTATCATGGCATCTCATGCGTTTTCCAACGAGGAGATGGCAGACATCCATTTCATATGGACGTGCCGCAATACACGGGAGCCAGTGAAATTGTACCACGAAGTCCGGCTCCATGGCTAAATGGTAAGCGTGCTGGCGTTTGGCCACAGGGGTCCCGGGTTCGATTCCTGGCAGGGTCGGGAATTTTAACCTCAATTGGTTAATTTCGCTGGCACGGGGGCTGGGTGTATGTGTCGTCTTCATCATCATTTCATCCTCATCACGACGCGCAGGTCGCCTACGGGAGTCAAATAAAAAACCTGTATCTGGCGAGCCGAACTTGTCCTCGGACACTCTCGGCACTAAAAGCCATACGCCATTTTTGTACCACGAAGCTCAACCTGGCCGGAAAATGCCAGACAGTCGTGTATTCACGAGATTCCATCAGCGCCTGCGCGAAAAATGTTTTATTCGCACTCCAGAGCTGGAAGAATGAGTGTTAAGCAGAGTGGAGGGTACTTAGGGCACAAGTATCAGACCGAGCAAGTGGTTGCGCGATTTGGGTCACGTAGCTATCAGCTTGCATTCGGGAGATAGTAGCTTCGAAACCCACTGCGGCAGCCCTGAAGACGGTTTTCCATGGTTTACCATTTTCACACCAGGTAAATGCTGGTACTGTGCCTTCATTCAGGCCACGGTCGCTTCCTTCCCACTCCTAGCCCTTTCCTATCCCATCGCCGCCGTAACACCTATCTTCGTCGGTACGACGTAAAGCAGCTTGTGATTGTACAAGTGCCGGACGGCTTGCAGCTGCAGAATACGCTGCGGACAATATGATTTGGCGGATTTTACATGCACAACAGTTGTACCCCTATCGTTTACAGACATTGCCAGCCTTAACGCAGAGGTCTTTCGACTCCTGACTGCCTTCAATCAATGGATCCGTGGCAATGTGCTAATGATTCACGGTTCATCACACACTCGTTATTTGCAGATGAAGCAGGCTTTATTCAAGATGGTTTCAGGAATTTCCATAACACACAGGTTTGGGCGAACGAAAACCTTCATGCGACCATTGAAAAGGGACTTACGCGGAAATTGTCTGTAACAATTTCATCAAAATCAAATTTAATTATGAGTTTTTAATTCTCGCAGATGTACCCAGAATAAAATTTTAGTTCTAGTTTTCTTTTGATGGCGGTTTAACTTTGCACTACCCATCGAATGTTTTCAGTGACGCAAGGATGAGAAGTAAAGGATTGGGAAGGCAGTGGTCGTGGCCTTCATTAAGGGAAGCCAAAGCATTTGCCTGGTGTGAAAATAGCGACTCATTTTCAGGGCTAGCGTTGGTCTGATTCGACCTCACCATCTTCCGAATGCATGATCACAGCTAGGCGACCCTAAGTGTGTGGCCACTCACTCGGTTTTGAGCGTGTTGGGTCGGTAACAATAATGTTATTGGTTTCATGTCCCACCAACCATTCGCTGCTTTCGGAGACGCCAAGGTGCCGAAATTTTGCCTCGCAGAAGTTCTTTTACGTGGAAGTAAATTTACTAACATGAGGCTGACATATTTGAGCACATTCAAATGCTACCGGACTGAGCCAGGATCGAACCTGCCAACTCGAGATCAGAAGGCCACTGCCCTGCCCTCTGAGTTACTCAGCCCGACGTTTTAGGTCGTGTTCAGCACATATAGTGTACTGTATATCGAAAAGATATTTAGTTGTTGTTTTTGTTTGAGTCATCAGTCCATAGACCGGTTCGATGCAGCCCTCCATGCCGCCCTATCCTGTGTTAACCTTTTCATTTCTACATAACTACTACATCCTACATTCACTCTAATCTGCTTGTCATATTGATACCTTGGTCTACCCCTACCGTTCTTACCGCCTACACTTACCCTCAGGAACTAACTGAACAAGTCCTCGGCGTCTTAAGATGTATCTTATAATTCTATCCCTTCTTCTCGTCAAATTCTACCAAATCGTTTTCTTCTCACCAGTTCGGTTCAGTATCTCTTCACTCGTTATTAGATCTACCCATCTCACCTTATGCATTCTTCTGTAACACCATATTTCAAAAGTTTATATTCTGTTTCCTTTTGAACTAGTTATCATCCATATTTCACATCTCCACATGAAAGTCTTAAAAAACATCTAATTCCTATATCAATGTTCTAGGTGAGCAAACTTTCCTTCCTTAAGTATGGCCTTCTTTCCTTGTGCTACTCTGCATTTCCTGCCCCTCTTACTTCTACCATCATTTGTTATTTTACTACCCAAGTAACAATATTCATCTGCTTCAAGTACTTCAAGTACAGAATAAAAATGGGCAACCGAACACCAGTGTGATCCCTACCCAATACATAACACTGAAACAACCTAAAATGTTGAGAGTTTACTTCGAGAATATTTCATTTTGTTCACTAGAGCACACTTTAAATTATGTATCAGTGGTAGAACGTCTGTTTCCCTATCAGAAGCCTGAGGGTTCAATCTTGGCGGATGTAGTCTGACTTCGGAAGGACAGAAAAATATTTCATAGGGACATCATGTCATAACATGTAGGCACGTAAGAGACCTCTGATGACACATTCCGTGCCTATCCGACAAACTCAGTAATTCAGCAAGAGATTACCCTATAAGGTTCCTGTTTCTTTTGGACTTGACGTCTATTTAGTCAACTTATAACTTGTCACCAGCGTGATTGTGTTATGCTCACTTAATCTTAATACACACATTAGCTTGAAATTCATTACACTGTGTAATATTTTCCATTTATCGGAACGCTCTGAAAGAGCATGTAATCATTAAGAGGGTATTTCCTCAAGGCAGTATTATTGGTCCTTTATATTTTCTTGTATGTATATGATAGAAGTAAAAACTGGAATCATGGATAAGGTTTTTGCGGATGATTTTATTCTGTATATAAACAAGTTACAAATTGGAGCAACTGCAAAAAGAACTCGACAATGTTGTGAGATTGACAGCGGGAAATGTTATGATGATAAACGGGGTTACAAGTATAGAAAAAAGTCCTGAGTTAATTACTGCGTTGATGGGGTGGAAGTTCATTACGGGGATCACTGTAGGTACCTAGGTGTTAGTATAAGGAATTTCATTGGGGAAATCACATAAATAGGATTGTGAGTAAAGTGTACAAATCTCTGCACATGCATAGGCCCGGTTTCACAGTTTGAGTTTAAGCCGAAGCTTTAGTAAGCCACGCACGCCGCTTAAGCAAGGCTTACTCTTTGGCTTAAACACTACGAGTTTCACAGTAGGGGGACCATGTGCAGCTTTACTAAGCTGAACATCTCCGAAGTTGGTAATGCTTGCGCATGCGCAATGATTCAATTCTCATCTTTGTTTACATCCGTAGCCTATGATTGATTGACTTGTAGGTTATACATCGTTTATCAGCCAAGATAATTTAGAAAAATGAACGGAAAATGTGATTCCAATAATAGTAACAAAAATACAGTTTAAAAAAGGTCACTCGCCCGTCCTGCTGACACGTATTACCACTACAGTCTAAAATGGCCATAACTTCTGAACCATTCATGCAAATAATGTCCTGACAAGGTTATTGCAATCCTTATAAAATACTGGAGGAGGTCAAACAATTTATTTCGATGAGGAATTCGAGGATAATATTTATTTAATGTTAAGGAGTTATATTTTTTTACCGCTGAGTATAGCATAAAATCACTTCTAGAGGGCAAACGGTTGGAAATAGGTATATACCATCGCGGACATTTTTGTAGAGGTTTCTATGCTCTACAATTCGTACGCTTACACTTGGGGTCTATCGTTGATGGTTCACGCAGCGTAAGCCAAGAAAGCAAGCGACCGACCGACATTTTTGTCTCTTTTACTGTATATCGGAACACGGAAACTGTATTATTTCACGAGCCTCGAAATATATTCAGAAATATAAGTTATTTAATGTTAATGATATTGGTTTTACGTCCCACTAACTATGAATTTGAGCACCTTGACCACAGGACTGAAACAGGATCGAACCTGCCAAGTTGGGCTATAAGAAGGCCAGCGCTCTACCATCTGAACTGAATCCTTAGCTTAAACCTCAGTTTCATACAGCTTAAGCCAGTCACAGATAAGCTCGGCTTACCACTTGCACTCCCCACTGTGAAACTCGTCCAGAGTTTAAGCTCCCGCTTAAGCCCGATCCAAGGCTTAAGCGTATACTGTGAAACCGGGCCTTAGGAGGGTATTTAGTGGTTATAGTAAGGATGTAAAGGAGAGGCCATACACGTCTCTAGTAAGACTCCAACTAGAGTATGGTTCCAGTGTATGAGACCCTCACCAGGATTACGTGATTCGAGAACTGGAAAATTAAAGGAAAAGCAGTTCGATTTGTTCTTGATGATTTCCAACAAAATGTCCGGTTCCATGGCTAAATGGTTAGCCTGCTGGCCTTTGGTCACAGGGGTCCCGGGTTCGATTCCCACAGGGTCGGGAATTTTAGCCATAATTGGTTAATTCCGCTGGTACGGGGGCAGGGTGTATGTGTCGTCTTCATTATTATTTCACCCTCATCACGACGCGCAGGTCTCCAACGGGCGTCAAATCAAAAGACCTGCACCTGGTGAGCCGAACATGTACTCGGACACTCCCGGTACTAAAAGCCATACGCCATTTCATTTCATTTTCCGACAAAAGAGTAGCGTTACGAAAATGTTGCGAATTTTGGGATGGGAAGACTTGGAAGAAAGGAGACGAGTTGTTCGACTAAGTGGTATGTTCCGATCCGTCAGTGGAGAGATGGCGTGGAATGACATTTGTAGACGAATAAGTCTGAGTGGTTTTTTTAAGTAGTAAAGATCAAAGTATGAAGATAAATTTGGAATTAAAGAGGAAAAATGGGGCAAATATTCGTTTATATAATGGGAGTTAGGGATTGGAACAATTTACCAAGGGAGTTGTTCAATAAATTTCCAAATTCTTTGCAATTATTTAAGAAAAGACTAGGAAAACAACAGATAAGGAATCTGCTACCTGGACGTCTGCCCTAATTGCAGATCAGAGGTGACTGATTGATTGATTCATTGATTGATTGTCTGAACTTGATTTATATTTACTGCCATTTTGGGACAACAAGAGTTTGAAGAAAAATACGTGAATTTTTCTCCTTCTACTTTCTGGTCTTTCCCATTAATTTTTCTCAGATCGGCACTAATGTGGATTAAGCTCAATTAACGGCCGAGTGTCCTTCCTGACGTCAATTATGTGCGAAGGGATGTATTTACTATAATGAACTTGTGAGTTAGTTGGTAGTGTGATATGTTGCATGCAAATTAAGAGTCGCGCAGCTGTGAGCTTGCATTCGGGAGATAGTGCGTTCGAATACCACCATCGGCAGCCTTAAATATGGTTTACCGTGGTTACTCATTTTCACACCAGGAAAATTCTGGGATTGTATGTTAAACACATAGCAAAAAATATGTAAATTAAGATATGTATTAAGATAATCACAAATACCCACTCCCCGAACTAGACAAATTAACCGAGCGGCAGAAAAGTTCCTGGGTGGGAATCATACTCGATGCTCTGTGAATCGTAAAACAGTACGCTTACCATTCAGACAAGTGTAAACGAATTCTATACCTTTTTAAGTGGAATGAAATGTATCTGGACATGATTATTGGTATTACCAAACAGAACGATTTCCTGAGGGGAGAACATTACCCTTGAAGAGTGTAGTACTTCCTGTCCAAATGGGCGAGATCGTTATCAACACCTGTATCGCAAGAGGATTACCATAATAAGGTCTCCTTTTACTTACCATTCACAAATTCAGATATTCAATTGCTTTGGCTTTCTCCTTGGAACAGTAATTGAGTCTATGTAGGACACATTTCCTTTACTGAATGACAGTGATTCTTTGGCAATCGAGAGTAACATTCGTGTTTTGAAGCCATATATTCACCGAACATATGGCTGCGAGGTTTGGGTCACGTAGCTATCAGTTTGCATTCAGGAGACAGTGAGTTCGAACCCTACTGTCAGCAGCCCTGAAGATAGTTTTCCGTAGTTTCCCATTTTCACACCAGGCAAATTCTGGGGCTGTATCTTAATGTTTTGCTAGTTGCTTGCTTTACGTCGCACCGACACAGATAAGTCTTATGGCGACGATGGGACAGGAAAATGCTAGGAGTGGGAAGGAAGCGGCCGTGGCCTTAATTAAGGTACAGCCCCAGCATCTTCCTGGTGTGAAAATGGGAAACCACGGAAAACCATTTTCAGGGCTGCCGACAGTGGGGTTCGAATCTACTGTCTCCCGAATACTGGATACTGTGTATCTTAATTAACGCCATGCCATTTTATTACCTTTCCTAGCCCTTTCCTATTCCATCGTCGTTTTAAGGTCTATTTGTATGGGTGCGACGTCTCTCTTCGTTGTTCTTGAGGAACTGGGACTTGATTCCAAGACCCTCAACCTCATCAAGGCAACACTCACTGACACTATCTCCAAAGTTAAATTCATGGGGGAGATCTCTGAACCATTCCCGATTAAAACTGGCGTCCGACAAGGTGACGGCTTATCTCCGCTTCTTTTCAACCTCGTCCTAGACAAAGTCATCCGCGAGTGGGAAAAGGTATTGAAAGATATGGCGATACTGGCGCCCCATACGACTAGGACGACCCAAAGTCGGTATTGAGATATCATGCCTCGCTTTTGCAGATGACCTGGCCATACTTACAGATGATGTATTCACAGCCGTTAAACAAATTGAAACCCTTAGCGAATGTGCTGGAAAGGTTGGCCTACAAATTTCCTTTGAAAAGACTAAGTTCTTCTGCTCAAAATTTGACATCCAAAATTTGAACACGACACATGGGCAAATCAACCGAGTACCACACTTCAAGTACTTGGGAGAAATACTTGAACCAACGGGAGGCGAGAAGGCTGCCCAGAAAATTCGCCTACAAAAATTTCGGAAAGCCTACGGTAGGGTTCACAACATATACAATAAAAAGTGCTTGTCCCGCCATGCAAAGATCAGACACTATCATACAGTAATAAAGCCCGAAGTCTTATATGCCAGCGAGACCCTTACACTGAACGGGAAAGGTGACCTAGAAAACATTTTAAAAGAAGAAAGAAGAATCCTGAGGAAAATTCTCGGCCCCCGAAAAACAGAAGATGGATATAGAATGAGGTCACGCAAAGAGACAGAAGAGCATTCCAACATTGCAGCAGACATCCGCAAAAGACGTCTGAAATTCTATGGGCACGTCCACAGATTGCCGGCAAGTAGACTGACACACAAGATTCTCACTTACATAGAACATCTAAAAAACATTCCATGGGTACTAGAAGTGAAGAAGGATCTGGAAAAAGCCCAGATAAACCCAAATGACACCGCGGACAGAAACCTTTATAGGAAAAAAATTAATGGATGGAAAGTGCAACCAGAGAACGAAGTGAAAAAGAAGACTGGAGCAAAGTGGACAGAAGAACGAAAAAGGATCCACGGAGAAAGGATGAGAGCTGTTTGGCAACTCAGAAAACAGAATCGTTAGAGCTTTGCGTGATCCATTGGGTCCATACGCACATTATTATAATAATAATAATAATAATAATAATAATAATAATAATAATAATAATAATAATAATAATAAATAAATAAATAAATAAATAAGAAGTCAAATATTCAATCATTCTCCTTGTGATTGTTGATGCTTTTGTAAGGGATTGGAATATCTTTGGCTATAAGCTTCACTATATGTGTATGTAGGTTTGTGTGTTTAATAGTGTTTTGGTTGTTATTGCTACTTTACTTCCAAAAACATTGGCCGCGCCCAATATGTCTATATTTTATAATATTATTCCAGAAAAGTGATAAATGTAGGCTTAATGTATCATTGATACAGTTCAGTTTTTGACGTACTATTCTTCTTTCCGGACTTTTTTTTTTCAGTTTTGCAGTAGGCAATCTATCTGTATTTCACCTCGATTTACTGCCGGATGCCCTTCCTGAAGCCAACCTTTGTGGTGGGATGTATTCACTATTGCGTGTTTATGTGGATAACAGTGGTATTTGCTGATTTTGCTTTTAAGAGGAGATAAGACTGGCCATCCTTTATTAACACTTAGAGGGAAAAAATGGAAGGGATCCAACACTTCGGAAAAAGAGGATCTTGGCCAAAGAAAGGCAAGAGCCACGAAGGACGTGAAAATGAAAGACTCCCGAGGCCTCGTGAACCTAATACTGACGAGGTCAGAAAAGAACAAGAGTTGACCAAGCGAAGTCGGATAGGATAGATGACAGCAAGGTGTCTGCTGCAAATAAGTGGAAGCAATGACAGGAATCAGCTAAGGAACCCGTGATCGACATCCCACGTTCCCAAGTTAAGAGTCCCTGGGCTCCTTTTAGTCGCCTTTTACGACAGGCAGGATGTTATTCTACCACCCCCAACCACAGGGATTTATGTCACATTGGATTATAGCAAGCATATGGTGGGTGTGGACCGTAGTGACCATTATGTTGCATCATATCCCTTTTTGCGTCAAACAAAGAAGTGGTACAGAAAGAAGATTCTCTGGCTGCTTGAAGTTTACACAGTAAATGCCTACTTATTGTATGTAATGGTGCATCAAAGGGACCTCAAAAAGCCCATTTCACATTTTTAAAAAATGTTTTTTTTTTTTGCAAGTTGTTTTACGTCGCACCGACACAGATAGGTCTTAAGGAGACGATGGTATAGGAAAGAGCTAGGAGTGAGAAGGAAGCGGCCGTGGCCTAAATTAAGGTACAGCCCCAGCATTTTTCTGGTGTGAAAATAGGAAACCACGGAAAACCATCTTCAGGGCTGCCGACAGTGGGGTTCGATCCCACTATTTCCCGAATACTGGATAATAGCCACACTTAAGCGACTGCAGCTATCGAGCTCGGTGTGGAGGAGGTTGGTAGTGTGATCTGTTGAATGTTGATGAAGAGATATGTATTAAGACGAACTCATACACCTAGTCCCAGAGCCAGATAAATTAATATCGCCAGGCTGTCGGGCTCCTTGGCTGAATAGTCAGCGTAGTCGCCTTCAATTCAGAGGGTCCCGGGTTCGATTCCCGGGAATCTTACGAATATATCGTCAATAATTGTATAATGTAATAATTCAGCTGTTGTATAAATATATCACGTATATCGCTGTAAAAATCTTTTTCATAGTCAATAAAGCCCGCAAAGAGTGTTTGTTGTTGTTCAATATATTTTGGAACTGGATCTTGGGTACTTTTCCAGTACCAAAACGATTTTTTAAACCAAACCTGAGCTTCACCCATATTTTCCTTAATTTTTCTTGATAATCGAGAAGTTATAATTTTTATTTTCAGAGCATCAGTCAGATTTATCGTCCTGTAATCACCATATCGTTTAGAACTATATTTCTTTAGCAGACGCCGGGCTGAGTGCCTCAGATGGTTGAGGCGCTGGCATTCTGACCCCAACTTGGCGGGTTCGATCCTGGCCCGGTCCGTTGGTTTTTGAAGCTGCTCAAATACGCCAGCCTCGTGTCGGTAGATTTACTGGCACATAAAAGAACTCCTGTTGGACTAAATTTCGGCACCTCGCAGTTTCCGTAACCGTAAATGTAGTTAGTAGGAAGAAAAGCATCTAACATTATTATTATTATTATTATTATTATTATTATTATTATTATTATTATTATTATTATTAGCAGACTAAGAAGGGTGGACTACTTCAGCCAGTCCGAAGGGATGTTTCCTGGGTTGTAAATGTGGTTGAACAGCTTCAAAATGGAACCGTTTTTATTAATACCAATCAGATAAAGCAGTTTCGAGTTCATGTTACCTGGACCGACATCTTTGCTAAATTTTTGATGATGATGATGATGATGATGATGAAGATGATGATGTTGTTTCTTATTTAAAGGGGCCTAACATCTAGGTCATCGGCTTCTAATGGTACTACATGCGACGAAATGTAATGACAATTTTAAAGTCCCCCACTGTCGGCAGCCCTGAAGATGGTTTTCCGTGGTTTCCCATTTTCACACCAGGCAAATGCTGGGGCTGTACCTTAATTAACGCCACGGCCGCTTCCTTCCCACTCCTAGCCCTTTCCTGTCCCATCGTCGCCGTAAGCCCTATCTGTGTTGGTGCGACGTAAAACAACTAGCAAAAAAAAAAAAAAAAAATTAAAGTCCAAAATCATCCACTAACCAGAATTCAACGCGTGATGACGAAGAATGAATGGGTGAATATGAATTTAAAACAATCCGTGGATCCCACCCGCAATGCCCCACATTTCCAGAAACTATCGTAAAACAATAGTATTACTGACCAACGGACTGCTTCTAAAGCACAATCCTGAATCGATGATGCCTGTTGTCAAGAGGGATCCAAAATCCAGGTCATCGGCTCCTCATAATGGTATTCATCGCTAGGAAAGTAGAACCATGATATTTGTCATGTTGCGGTACTAATCAGAAGTAGCGTAGACTCGGGTATTCCACGCATTATGGTACTACTCACAGGTAATGTATTACGCGCATGTTACGCAGAACTAAGGTGTTTCTCACACTGCGGCTCCACTTACAGGCAACGCAAACCTATGGTGTTCCACACATAGGTGTACTTATCACAGGGACTCGTACTATCCCGTGATGTTCCTCACATAATGGGTACTAATAACAGGCAACGCAGATCCACGGGGTCGCTCATATAGTGGTACTAATTACAGGCAACGTAAGCCTGTGGTGTTCAGCATGTAATGGTACTAACATGGGTACTGTAAATTCCACCTTGATTGATACTCTGTTGCAACTAATCACAAACCTATTGTGTATCAAACATAGTGGTACTACTCGCAAGTAAAGGCGACCCGTGGTGTTCCACACGCGATGATACAAATTACAAATAGTCTCATGGTTCTAATTCGATCATCCCTTGGTCGCCCCTTTTAGTCTCCTCTTACGACAGGCAGGGGATGCCGTAGGTGTATTTTTCGTCTGCGTCCCCCACCCACAGTGGGTTGTGTGTTTGGTCCGCGAGAGCTATTTTATTTCGCCCAAGTCCGCCGGCAAGCCGGTTAGGACCCCCCTATCCTCCACCTGGGACGGGACACGTGGGAGTATCATCTCTCCCCCTGCTACGCCAGCGTAGTAGGTTCGTGGCTAAATTTTTCTTACCGAACGTGTTCGCTTAACTATGAGCTTGTATTCGGGAGATGGCTGGTTCGAATCCCACCCTCAACAACCCTGAAAATGGTTTTCCGTGGTTTCCCATTTTCACACCAGACAAATGCTTGGGCTATCCCTTAGCTGAGATCACGGCCGCTACTTTACCAATCCTAGCCCCTTTCTCATCCTTGCGTCGCGGAGAACCTTTGATGTGTTAGTGCGACGTTAAACCACTGGGAATAAAATTGAAAAAGAAACAAAAAGATGATTACGCTATATTCGAAAATTGGATCGTTGTGGAAATATCTGGAAAAAATAGAATTCAAAACCTCCTTGTAAAGCCACTTCTTACACAGCAATATTCTAAAAAAATAAAAATAATAAAGCCTAATTACTTTCCCCGTATGCCTCCTGAAGAAATAACAACTTTGATGCCAATCTTTCCATCAGATATGACGCGATACTTCCACAAACAGACAGAAATTAAGTGAAGGCGGTACTGATCGTATTGGCCGTTATACAACTTCTCCAATGCAGAAACGAAGTATTATCCGAAATATTCAAAATATATTGAAAGAAAAAGTATTTATATTTTTGTATGTACTAATAAATGGACTTTGAATTATAGGTATCTGCCATATCTGTCTGAGCACTTCAACATAAGTCACTACAAACGGACAGGAGCTGGTTTATTGTTTGGAAGTAGAGATGGCATCTATAATTTTGCGTGGAAGTAGAGATGGCATCTATAATTTTGCGTGAAATCGCGCAAAGGATATTGATATTACGATAAACATTTTGATGAGTGTGCTCATGGGAATTATCGAAGTTTCTCTCGGTATTCCGCACCATCTCTATTTCAACTGAATCGATTAAACGCAGGTACAAACTACAGTTATAAATGAATTAAAAGCACTTTTAAACCCTCTAGAAACTTAAAACCTGATAGCAGCGAACCTGATATCCCAGGATCTCTAGAAAAATCGCGTATTTCCGAGGGCTGTTGAAACTCGGGCTCAAAAGTTAAACAGTGTGAGTACGCAAGCGTAATAGAAATGTTCATGCAATGAGAAACTTACTTCTCTAAGGTATAAGGTACACTTTTTTTCGTTTCTGATCCCTAGGTGGTGAGTGGCTACGGTAGCAAGCCTCGTAGTCAGTATACTGCTGTGGGTACCGCGGGACTCCGAACACATGTTTTGATTCTTTGCAGTTGGTAGGTAAGTATTTGTCGTCACTCATGTTCGGATTGTGACCCTTCAGATCTTCCTCGATGTTCATGAATAAGGTTTTCTGTGTCGGACGTTTTGTTGGATCAGGTGTCGAACACGTGTGCTGAGGAATAAATCACGTGTATTTCCACTTCAATGATAAATACATAATATATAGGAGAGAAGTAAAAATATCCAACAACATCTCAGCAGATCGCGCAGTGTCCGAGAGATGTCCTACCACGTGAAACTGTCGGTTTCGAAATTGCAGCAACGTTGAAACCTAAGACATGTGTTAGGATCATGTCCGAAAGGTAAAATGCATATCAGCATAATACACCGCAGAGTGAGAACTGAATTGGCCGCAGATCTGTAATATTCGAGAGAAATGTACGAGAATGTCCATTGTTAGTCAACTGATGGCTCCATGAGAAGAGCTGATATTGTTGCCATCAATCACCAGTCAGGCAGAGCAATGATTCTAGATCCAACCGTAAGATCCGAGAGAGATCTAAACTAGGTTGACGAGGTTGAAAAGGAAAAAAAGCAGTCCCTTTGCAAACCGTGTATGCCATATTTATCTGAGCACTATAACATAAGTCACAACAAACGGACAGGAGCTGGTTTATTGGTTGGAAGCAGAGGTGGCATCTATAATTTTGCATGAAATCGTGTAAAGGATATTGATATTACCATAAACATTTTGAAGGGTATGCTCATGGGAATTATCAAAGTTTCTCTCGGTATTCCGCATCATCATCTCTATTTCAACTGAATCGATTAAACTTCTAAACTTCAAACTTTAATATCTGATTATTCGGAATTTCAGTTATTTCCAATACACATAATATCTCTCGTTCTGCTTTTGTAAATACACTATCTTGGATATCTTAGCCTCTTTTCCATTCAGAACCTCTGTGGTCACTCAATTCGTATGAGCTGATGCCATTTCCGTGGATACATTTCTATCTAAATGTATTCTGGTCCTTTAATTTGAAGGTTGCAATTGAACAAGTTCACTTGTCTATTCCACTGATAATCGATCAACAATTTTCTTCAAACTCATTGTGATTTATGTGTGCAGTGACGGGTATAGCTACTGATAGTATGAAAAATACAGTTTATGGATAAATAAACTGACTTCGTAACGTCTGATACGAAATAGTGATTGGTAGATGAGAGCTGTGATCGTTGGGTACGGAAGTAAGTGTATGGGTCATCAGTCCATGGACTGCTTTGATGCAGCTTCCACGCCCCCTATCCCGAACTAACCTTTTCATTTATACATCTGCATCACACAGCTACTTAAATCTTGTTCTTCTCCTTTATCTGTTTACCCTTCAAAGTCGGTTTTTCCCTCGAACTCGGCGAGGGATCCCACCTCTATCACCTCAAGGGCAGTGTCCTGGAGCTTCAGACTCTGGATCGGGGATACAACCGGGGAGGATGACCAGTACCTCGCCCAGGCGGCCTTACCTGCTATGCTGAACAGGGGCCTTGCGGGGGGAATGGGAACATTGGAAGGGATGGGCAAAGAAGAGGGAAGGAAACGGTCGTGGCCTTAAGGTAGGTACCATCCCGGCATTCCGGAAGAGAAGTGGGAAACCACGGAAAACCACTTTCAGGATGGCTGAGGTGGAAATCTAACCCACCTCTACTCAGTTGACCTCCCGAGGCTTAGTGGACCCCGTTCCAGAACTCGTACCACTTTTCAAATTTCTTGGCAGAGGCGGGAATCGAACCCGGGCCTCCGGAGGTAGCAGCTAATCACACTAACCACTACACCACAGAGGTGGACCAGCTACTCTAATCTTTTTTTTTTCTTTTCATATTCATGTCTTGGTTTACTCCTACCATTCTTACCGCCTGAACTTCCCTAAAAGAACTAACTGAACAAATCCTGGATGTCTTAACATATCATTCTGTCTCTTCTTCTGGTCAAATTTTTACCAAATCGTTCTCCTCACACCAATTCGATTCCTAATCTCGTCATTCGTGATTCGATCAACCCATCTCACCTTAAGAACTCGTCTGTAACACCACATTTCAAAAGCTTCTACATTTTTCTGAGCTAGTTATCGTCCATGTTGCACTTCCATACAGTGCTACGCTCCAGATGAAAGTCTTCAAGAACGTATTTCTAATTCCTATATCAATGTTGGAGGTGAGCAAATTTCTTGTCTTAATGAAGGCCTTCCTTACTTGTGCTGGTCTGCATTTTATGCCCTCCTTACTTCTACCATCGTTGGTCATTCTACTTTCAAAGTAACAATGAAATGTTCAATTTTCTCTACTTATTTGAAATGCATCCCATTTTGCAATATTTCGATAGTTTTTGGATTGCTCTCGAAAAGTGTTATCTGCAAATACTGTAACAACTAGTTAAGTATTCCATTGTGGAAGAGAGCCATTCATCTTTCAGTAACCTTCAGAACGTCTTCACTCGACTTTTTGCCAAGCTCTATAAAGAACTAATGTAATAAGGAATGAAGAACATCCATTGTACACGAGAGTTTTTGTCTATGGCTATTATATGCTGCAGACAAGTTGATTATCAAATGAATAATTACAGGCTTGAATCACGAAGTTCAAAACACGAGTCGTAACAAGGTTCTTCTTCTCAATGAGCACCACGTAATGGTTCAACAACATAAATTAGAGGGCACATCTCCGATATCCTCTTGACGAGCAGCAATCTCGAACATACTACGTATATCATTACACCTGAAGTGTGAGTGAGGAAATGATTAGGTGTGATTGTGTTCTGTTCAATTTTAAAATGAGGGATCATTCGAGTAACTAGTTCCCTAGTCTTTTTTTTTTTTTTGCTAGTGGCTTTACGTCGCACCGACACAGATAGGTCTTATGGCGACGATGGGACAGGAAAGGCCTAGGAGTTGGAAGGAAGCGGCCGTGGCCTTAATTAAGGTACAGCCCCAGCATTTGCCTGGTCTGAAAATGGGAAACCACGGAAAACCATCTTCAGGGCTGCCGATAGTGGGATTCGAACCTACTATCTCCCGGATGCAAGCTCACAGCCGCGCACCTCTACGCGCACGGCCAACTCGCCCGGTATTCCCTAGTCTAGAAATTATATTTGGTGCATGTCAAACACTACATACTAACAAATAGAAATAAAAACAACGCACAAACCTGAAGTTTAAGTATCCAAAAAGAACATACATGAATGTATCTTCTTCTTCCTCAGCATTTGTCCCACACACAAGCGGGGCCAGTTTTTTTTTGGGGGGGGGGGCGCTCTATCGCCAGTTTACACAAATGCGTGGCATGACAGCATTAAGGCGTGCAATTTTTAGAACTTCTTGCACGGTGTCAAGCAAACGCTAACCGGGCGAGTTAGGTGAACGGTTAGGGGCGCACAACTGTGAGCTTGCATCCGAAAGATAGGGGGTTCGAACTCACTATGGCAGCCATGAAGATGGATTTCCGTGGTTTCCCATTTTCCCTCCAGGCAAATGCTGAAACTCTACCTTAATTAACGCCACGGCCGCTTCCTTCTCACTCCAAGGCCTTTCCTACCACCATCGTCGCCATAAGACCTACCTGTGTAGGTGCGACGTAAAGCAAAAAAAAAAATTCGACCGCTATCTCGGTCATCTTACTGGCCTTTTCCCATCAGTCAGCAATGTCAATTGTTGTTTCAGCTCGAGGTAGATACCCATACCAGCGGACACGGCTTATCCTCATCTTTTTCAGTGATTGCTGGCACTCCATACCGCTAGCGAAATTCATTATTGTATACATGAATGTGTTTGTTGTATGTTCAGTCCTCAGCCCGAAGGCTGGTTGGATCCTCAACACCTCTGCCATCAGCTGTCATAGAGGGTCTAGGCATCACTGAAGAGGCGTACTAGGGAAATGAGGAGTGAGGTAGTTTCCCATTGCTTTCCTCACCGAGCCAGAAGTTGCTGTTACATATCAGCCTGCCAAGCCCACTGAAATGCAAGCACCACCCAACCCTATGAGCAATATTTTCACGCTATTCATAGCAGGGACTGGCTGCAGAAGGAATGGCATTACTAGCATCACTCATACCTCAGTCACTTTCATTTTGTTAAAGTCAAGGATAAAGCTGAGACAGATCAATGCAAGTAACAAAATTGCTCTAGCCCATACCAGAAGACATAGTGCACTGTAAACACTAGGTCCGCCAGCAAAGACCGGTAAATGAAATTTATATTCATACTAGCTGTTTCTTTTCCATCGTTGACGGGTTAGTTTTGTTATAACAACAGTTAAGTAGAGATAACGGTTGGAAGAAGAAAGGATAAATCATCTCCAACTAACAGCTAGTTTTTCTTTTTTTTTTTTTTTTTTTACAATTTCGTTTACATTACGACATAAACAGATCTTATGGTGACGATGGAGTAGGAAATGGCTAGGAGTAGGAAGGAAGCGTTTGTTGCCATAATTAAGCAACAGTTCAAGCAGTTGCCTGGTGTGGAAATGGGAAACCATGGAAGACCATCTTCAGGGCTACCGAGAGTTGGGTTCGAACCCATTATCTCCCGAATGAAAGCTGACAAGTATATGATCCAGATCATGAAGTTACTGCTTGGTCTAACAACCAGTCACTGAGTGTAATGTTATTGTTCATACGTTTTAGGGACTTAGGTCATTGTCCAGTGATCGGAATATATTTTCTTCCAGTTCGGCAATATTAGGACAATTGAGGCCTAGGATTTCAAATCTACAGCATTTTCGTCTCATTTTCGGAGCGATCGCTCTTTCACGTTTTTCTTCTCATGTCAGTAGTCCTCTTTCATTTTCTTCCCCATCAACAGCTGCTAATGACACTCCGGTTTGAAGTTTATAAGAACAATCACGTCAACAACCACTATCATTGCCGGTCAGTTCATTACCATGATTATTGAACAATATTTTCACGTCAACGATGTTTGCTAATGAGGGATTTAGCGGTAAGAATCTAAATTAATGAATTTTTCCCTTAGTAGTATAGCTCATACACACAGATGAGCAACTGAATTACAGATAGCTGCGTTTCGGCAAAATGGTGCTGAGGCACGCTTCATGAATATAGTCATACGGGGACAGTTCACGTGGAATGAAGTGGAAGCCCTGAAACATCCACCAACATACTTCATGGGTGAACGATAGCGGAACCTGCCGTCAGATATTGTCCACACGTTTGTTCACTTCTAGCACCCTCCGGGAACCCAGTAACTACGTAAAACAATGGACTGACGCATTACTCTCGAACTGAGACCGATTATTTTGATGAACAGTCCACACACATGATGATTCTTGCTTGGCCCTCAAAGTCATCGGATCTGAATCCTATTGAGCACATCTCGGATGCTGTCAGGAGGGAATGGAGGTCACAGTACAAGGACATCCTCAGATTCAATCAAATGACTTTTACCAATGGGTACATTTGTATAATGTTTGTTACATTGCGTAAACTTGTCAATGGTTGTGAATTGGTGATGTTATGAACAAGTGAGACAAAATTATGAATGCAGAATAGGTATTATAGAGAGAGGAATTGAAATGCATTATTTCTGCTTCTCCCATTCGGAGGCTGCCAAAAAGACAAACCTTACATAAAAAGTGGATTGACAACAACAAAGGTCGTGTAAAATATATTGTTTATAAATTATTAGTATACCATAGTATAGGCCTACCTTTAAAATTGTATTAAGTCATACCTTTCAAAACGTAAATAAATAAATAAATAAATAAATAAATAAATAAATAAATAAATAAATAAATAAATAAATAAATAAATAAATAAATAAATAATATACCCGATTTCACGTCGGGAGGTTGTGGGTTCGGATCTCGCTGGTGTCGGGTTGACTATTTTTGTCCTATACTTAACATCTCTTCAACACGTACTAAATGTATGTAAAACGACCTTATAGATTGAGAGTCGATTTCGATAATAATAATGTTATTGTTTTAGTCCCATTAATACAGTTTTCGAAGACGCCGAGGTGCCGGAATTTTGTCCTGAAGTAGTTCTTTTACGTGCCAGTAAATCTAAAATCACGGGGCTGACGTATTTGAGCACCTCAAATACCAACGGACTGAGCCAGGATCTAACCTGCCAAATTGAGGTCAGAAAGCCAGCGCCTTAACCGTCAGGGCCACTCAGCCCGGCTAGGTTACTGAACCCGAGGCAAGTATTGTTCCTAATCCCGTGGTTTGTTTGCTGATACAGGCGTAAGATTTCCTGCAGAGCAGTATTTTACCTCTGTCTCCACGGTACCATGAGGAATGTACTGTGGCACTACCTCTCCAGACAGTTAGACACAGTGCAGCAAGTTGTTTGCTGTTTACATTCTGAGTGTTGAACTTCATAATGCATGTTATTGTGTGTTTGTGTTTAGCACTCTCCCCTGTGTATTTATAGTATGTGGCGGTCACTTATACCGTGGCCCGGTGTAAGTGTACGTGCGGTCACCCATCCAAGGGTTGACTACGGTGAATGCTGATTAACTGTTGTAATAAGTCTAGCTGCCACTTACTCAAAGCCACAAGGAACCATCCGACAATGTTAGACTAGCTTTACGTGAGAACAGGTCTAACATCATTGTAGGATGGTTGGCATCTTTCGATAAACTTCCATCCGGTCAACATTAATGTTTACCGGGCGAGTTGGCCGTCGGTTAGAGGCGCGCAGCTGTGAGCTTGCATCCGGGAGATAGTGGGTTCGAACCCCACTGCCGGCAGCCCTAAAGATGGTTTTCTGTGCTTTGCCATTTTCACACCAGGCAAATGCTGGGGCTGTACCTTAATTAAGGCCACGGCCGCTTCCTTTCCAGTCCTAGCCCTTTCCTATCCCATCGTAGCCATAAGACGTGCCTGTGTCGGTGCGACGTTAAGCAAATAGCAAGAAAAAGAAAACACATTAATGTCACTTGTTAGATTACATTCCAGAGTCGGTAGCGTGAAATTTAATCTGAAGAAGTGGTGATTTTCTTTCTGCAAGTGTGGTCATCTAGTAGAACTGTGTTTATGTCCATTCAAATGTTGATGAGGTAACTTCCAGTGCTCGAGACATGGCAAGTATTGGTCATACATCATTAAACTTGCACCTGGAGAACTCTTGATTTAAGTGTTGCTCCCTTTGATAATAAATGTTTACAGCACTCCTTATTCGTCGAAATACCTCTCAGGAATTTCAGTTGAGTTCTGGTTGTTTAATGGAAATTCTAATTTACCGATGAGGGAATTCGATTTTTACAACAATGGAGCATACGACGTATCAAAGAAATAGATGTAAGGCTTTCCAGGCATTTTCTCTATAAACCAGCGCTTTGTCTTAACCCTCTACTGCATGAATTATTTTTCGTTTTCGTTTGGTGAAGAAAATTTCAAGCTTTAATGTTCAACATAGATGTACCAGCAATTCTTAGCTGGGGCTAATAGCTTAGCACTCGTATGTGATGTGGATTGCCATATTGGAATATATATATACGGTTTTTCACGATTTTACACTAAGCTTTTAACATTCAAAGACCGAATATAACTACCTACTGGCCATGGGTACGCACTGCAAGGCGCAACTACAGCTTGCACGACCATAGGACGGTAATGTCTTTGAGGTCGAGCCAGAGGTACTCCTGAAGTCTGTGGTAATGTGATGGGGAGGGCCCACGTAAAATAAACGGTGGTAGGTGCGCGTGGATGTTGACGGGGTGGAAGGAGTACCTTCGGTTGTAGGGCTGTTTTGTCTTATGAAAAAATAAAAACAAGGTATCACTGGGATATGTGTTTAATTGACTGTACAGTTGAAGGTGTGCCACAAAACTACCTCTGTCTACAATATGTATCCATTTATACAGGTGAAAAGTTATTTGTTGTCTAATAGCAACAGTATGCAGTAGAATGTGATGTGTCTACTGACTCTGGGTGTATGCAAGTGAATTTCCACAAGGAATTGCTAGGCGGGCAGTAATTGCATTATAGAGATTTATCTTACGTATGCAGTTTTCAGATTGTGCCTCTACTAACGGGTTTCTGATGTTAATATTCACACACGTTTCCGATAATAGTAGTATAATATACGGGTTCTGCCGCCACCTCCACCTCAGGCTCCCAGTGGCCACCTCCACCTCCACCTCAGCCAGTGGCCTCCCAGTGGCCACCTCCACCTCCACCTCAGCCAGAGGCCTCCCAGTGGCCACCTCCACCTCCACCTCAGCCAGAGGCCTCCCAGTGGCCACCTCCACCTCCACCTCAGCCAGAGGCCTCCCAGATGCCTCCTCCACCTCCCGCGGGAAATTTGAATTTGTAAACAAAGCCACGTGCTTTTTGACAGCTCTCATCAACAACAACGCATCGCAAACCTCAGTACTACCATCTTGACGGGCCTAAACCTTAGTGGTACCAACTTAACCTAACTAGCATGAGGTAAACAAAGCCACGTGTTTTTTTGACAGCCACGTGCTTTTTGACAGATTTGTAAACAAAGCCACGTGCTTTTTGACAGCTCTCATCAACCACAACGCATCGCAAACCTCAGTACTACCATCTTGACGGGCCTAAACCTTAGTGGTACCAACTTAACCTAACTAGCATGAGGTAAACAAAGCCACGTGTTTTTTTGACAGCCACGTGCTTTTCGACAGATTTGTAAACAAAGCCACGTGCTTTTTGACAGCTGTCATCGACAACAACGCATCGCTAACCCCAGTACTGCCATCTTGACGGGCCTAAACCTCAGTAGTACCAACTTAACCTAACTAGCGCGAGATAAACAAAGCCACGTGCTTTTTGACAGCCACGTGCTTTTTTGACAGCTGTCATCCGCCATCTTTAAACCACAGAGCACTGTGCTGCCCTCTTGCGTCACCTGTCATCGGCAGTGCTGCCATCTTGACGGGCCTAAACCTTAGTGCTACCAACTTAACCTCACTAGCTCGAGATAAACAAATCCACGTGCTTTTTGACAGCCACGTGCTTTTTTGATAGCTGTCATCCACCATCTTTAATCTATAGAGCACAGTGCTGCCCTCTTTAGCTACTTACCTTTGAAATGTGGTGGCGGATAATTTGAAAAATGCTTTTCGACAAGCAGCCATCTTTAATCCAGAGAGAACAGTGCTGCCCTCTATGTGGTGGCGGCAAATTGAAAAATTCCACGTGCTCTTGTTTGAAAACAAACTCACGTGCTTTTTTGACAGCTGTCATCTGCCATCTTTAATCTATAGAGCACAGTGCTGCCCTCTTTAGTTTGAAACGTGGTGGCGGTAAATTCCACGTGCTCTTGTTTGGAAACAAAGCCATGTGCAGCTGTCATCCGCCATCTTTAATCAACAGAGCACCGTGCTGCTATCATGCGGGCAATTTCATCACCTGTCATCCGCCATCTTTAATCCACAGAACACCGTGCTGCCCTCTTTATGGCTACTACCTTAAGCATGTAGTAGCGGGCAATTTGAAAAGTTCTGTTAGCTATCATCCACCATCTTTAATCAAGAGAGCACCGTGCTGCCATCTTTAGTTGAAATGTGGTGGCGGCAAATTCCACGTGCTCTTGTTTGGAAACAAAGCTATGTGCTTTTCTGACAGCTGTCATCCACCATCTTTAATCAACAGAGCACCGTGCTGCTATCATGCGGGCAATTTCATCACCTATCACCCGCCATCTTTAATCTACAGAACACCGTGCTGCCCTCTTTATGGCTACTACCTTAAGCATGTAGTAGCGGGCAATTTGAAAAGTTCTGTTAGCTATCATCTACCATCTTTAATCAAGAGAGCACCGTGCTGCCATCTTTAGCTAGATACCTTTGAAATGTGGTGGCGGCAAATTGAAAAATTCCACGTGCTCTTGTTTGGAAACAAACTCACGTGCTTTTTTGTCAGCTACCATCCGCCATCTTTAATCAACAGAGCATAGTGCTGCCCTCTTTAGTTTGAAATGTGGTGGCGGCAAATTCCACATGCTCTTGTTTGGTAAACATAGCTACGTGCTTTTTTGACAGCTATCATCCGCCATCTTTGAGCACCGTGCTGCCCTCTTTATCGCAGTAGATGTAAATTCGTCACCTGTCATACGCAGTGCTGCTATCTTTAGCTAGATACCTTTGAAATGTGGTGGTGGATAATTTAAAAAGAAAAATTCTACAGCAGTCCTCTCTCAACGCTAATTGCATAAGATGGCGGCTATACATGACTCCTTAAGGGTGCTTACGCAAGATGGCTGCTATACACAGGTTCTTATGAGACGCCCTTGGGATGCTTGCGCAAGATGGTGGTTATACAAGGCTCCTTATGAGACGCCCTAGTGATGCTTGTGCAAGATGGCGGTTGCTCTTACGAGGCGGCTTAAGGGTCCTTGCACAAGATGGCTAGAGACGCCCTAAGGATACTTGCGCAAGATGGCGGACACAAGATGGCGGCTATACACGTCTCCTTATGAGACGCCTTAAGGGTGCTTGCGCAAGATGGCTGCTGCTCTTAGCTTAGAGACTAACGTGTCGTGCTAGTTCGATTCATTAAATTTAGGGCTTAAATGCAAAATGTTAAATATCTCGAAAGCAGTGCATCGTAGAGCAAAACGGACAAAAAAATTTCCGCTCAATACCTCGGTTCGCAGTACGAGGATCAAGTAAAACATAGTCTAATGATGAGATCAACGGTTCGGTTCCTACTTAGGCCCTTTGGCATTCACTCTGTTTTAGCTTGTATTGAAGTAAGTCTTCGTAACATGATCAGGTCTAGCTATGGTAGAGAGTATAACGTGCCGTGCAGGTTCGATTCATTAAATTTGGGGCTTAAATGCAAAATGTTAAATATCTCGAAAACGGATAAAATTTTTCTACCTGATACCTAGGTTTGCAGTATCAGGAACATGAAAAAAACATAGTCTAATGATGAGATCGACGGTTCGATCCTTACTTAGGCCCTTTGGCATTGGCAGCTATCTATTTCTACAAGATGGTGACTATACATAGCTTCTTATGAGACAGCTTAAGAGCGCTTGCACAAGATGGCTGCTACTCTTATGAGACGCCCTAGGGGTGCTTGCGGGAGGTAGCAGCGACAAGACGGTGACTATACACAGCTGCTTATGATACGGCCTAGAGGTGCTCACACAAGATGGTGGCTGCTCTGATGAAGAAAGTTAGCTTTGCATCGTGCAGGTATCTTTACAGCACTAAACCTCATACCTTTGAAATGTGGTAGCAGGTAATTTGAAAAATTCGACGTGCTTTTTCTTCACAGCAGCTATCTTTAAACAATAGCGGCTATACATAAGCTGTTAAGGCCTCCTCTTATGTCAAGGTATAGCTCTATCGAACAAGTTTAAACCTGCATCGGGATAGCTAGAGTAAGCATGTGCTGCAGTGATGACGTCATTATGCATGTTTAGACTTGCAAATCACTAAAGAAACATAACAAAACTAGAATCGAACACCGCACTCTATGCCGTTAACTTTATCATGTGATCGGAACATTGATTGAAGTGTTTAGAACACTAAATAAGTGATCAAGACTATAATAGAACTCTGTACTCGACACAACATGTGTTTAGAACATGTCAGGGGATACCTTTGTTCTAAGAAGATTAGATTACCGCACATTCCTTGGCTAAAGGGCTAATGGGCTAAAGGGCTAATGGGCTAATGGGCTAAAGGGCTAAAGGGCTAATGGGCTAATGGGCTAAAGGGCTAGGGCGCCTCTCCTCTCTTTATCCGGGCTTGAGACCGGCTCTACAACTAGAGGCGGAGTTAACACCCTAAGGAAGGGAGAATGTTGGGAAATAATCTATACGAATATAGCTACTCGATCGACTATATACTACAGATGGATGACTTAGGTGAGGGTAAGCGCTTACTGAATAATACCAACACGACGTAATTCATGCTCTATTTCAAAAATATCTTCTTTGTACTGTGTGTAACCAGCATCATGATAGGCTCTTAGCAGTTGTAAACGTTTTACCAGTACGTTGGGGTCTTTACAGTAGCTTATATCTACATAGGGTAACAGAGGCTTGTTGTGAACTTTGAGTCTATATGCAGACAGTTGATGTGCAGGGACTTGTTTTGATATAATACGTGCTTCAGCAGTAGCGTTTCTAGGTACAAACATAACTTGTTTCGATAGCGATGAAGCGTTGAAATTTCCTTCTTCTTTACCTTGCATCTCTTCTTGAGATGTTTGCACTTCGACAGAACGTGTAGTAGGCTTAGGAAATGAAGTAAAATCATCAAGCTGTAATGGCAATGAATTTTCTTCTTCTTCTACTTTCCCTTTACTACTGTTTTGATCAACATCATTATCCTTATTATCATAATCATGATCTTGCCTCTCTTTATCTTGAAGTTTGTGCTCAGTAACAGAACTTGCAGCAGGCCTAGACAGCAAGGGAGAATTAAAAATCTCTCGCAGAGGTGTACTTTTTAAACATAAATCAGTGTTCGCTGGAATATGGTTGAGCTCTTTGTATTTTGTTCCCGATGAAGCTACATTACACGCGGCTTCATGACGTTGAGCGTTGTATGCGTTCTTAAACTCTCTTCTACAATGTTTGCATTGAAAAATCATCCTACATGATATCTCATGACGTCTCCTGTGATAGCTTCGGGAAAATGCTTTTCCACACTCTACGCAAATATACCTAGAAATAGGTTTTTCTATGACGGACTTTTATCTTCTGCTAACAGATTCTTCTTTAAATCTACTCGACATTTGTTACTCTCTACTTCGATGATGCGAACAGCTTAGCGATTAATAGTAAACTAACACAAAAGCGTATAACCAAGGTAGCAACAGTAAGGTTTAAGCCCATCAAGATGGCAAGAGTGAGGTTAGCGACGTTCTGCTGTTGGATTTTAAATTCCGCGCTGTAACATGCATAAGGTGGCAGCCTTGAGGTTTACTGCCGTAATGCGAAATCGATAGGTGTTGTGTACACGCTTTGAAACATGGCTATTCTTTGTACTTTAAGTTCATGCTAAGATACCTGCACAATCTACCTGAAGAAGTTCAGTACGAGATTCGATACATGCAAAATCGATAGTTGATGCGTACACGCTTTGAAACATGACTATGAAGCTATCACAGGAGACGTCATGAGATATCATGTAGGATGATATTTCAATGCAAGCATTGTAGAAGAGAGTTCAAGAACGCATACAACGCTCAACGTCATGAAGCCGCGTGTAATGTAGCTTCATCGGGAACAAAATACAAAGAGCTCAACCATATTCCAGCGAACACTGATTTATGTTTAAAAAGTACACCTCTGCGAGAGATTTTTAATTCTCCCTTGCTGTCTAGGCCTGCTGCAAGTTCTGTTACTGAGCACAAACTTCAAGATAAAGAGAGGCAAGATCATGATTATGATAATAAGGATAATGATGTTGATCAAAACAGTAGTAAAGGGAAAGTAGAAGAAGAAGAAAATTCATTGCCATTACAGCTTGATGATTTTACTTCATTTCCTAAGCCTACTACACGTTCTGTCGAAGTGCAAACATCTCAAGAAGAGATGCAAGGTAAAGAAGAAGGAAATTTCAACGCTTCATCGCTATCGAAACAAGTTATGTTTGTACCTAGAAACGCTACTGCTGAAGCACGTATTATATCAAAACAAGTCCCTGCACATCAACTGTCTGCATATAGACTCAAAGTTCACAACAAGCCTCTGTTACCCTATGTAGATATAAGCTACTGTAAAGACCCCAACGTACTGGTAAAACGTTTACAACTGCTAAGAGCCTATCATGATGCTGGTTACACACAGTACAAAGAAGATATTTTTGAAATAGAGCATGAATTACGTCGTGTTGGTATTATTCAGTAAGCGCTTACCCTCACCTAAGTCATCCATCTGTAGTATATAGTCGATCGAGTAGCTATATTCGTATAGATTATTTCCCAACATTCTCCCTTCCTTAGGGTGTTAACTCCGCCTCTAGTTGTAGAGCCGGTCTCAAGCCCGGATAAAGAGAGGAGAGGCGCCCTAGCCCTTTAGCCCTTTAGCCCTTTAGCCCATTAGCCCATTAGCCCTTTAGCCCATTAGCCCTTTAGCCAAGGAATGTGCGGTAATCTAATCTTCTTAGAACAAAGGTATCCCCTGACATGTTCTAAACACATGTTGTGTCGAGTACAGAGTTCTATTATAGTCTTGATCACTTATTTAGTGTTCTAAACACTTCAATCAATGTTCCGATCACATGATAAAGTTAACGGCATAGAGTGCGGTGTTCGATTCTAGTTTTGTTATGTTTCTTTAGTGATTTGCAAGTCTAAACATGCATAATGACGTCATCACTGCAGCACATGCTTACTCTAGCTATCCCGATGCAGGTTTAAACTTGTTCGATAGAGCTATACCTTGACATAAGAGGAGGCCTTAACAGCTTATGTATAGCCGCTATTGTTTAAAGATAGCTGCTGTGAAGAAAAAGCACGTCGAATTTTTCAAATTACCTGCTACCACATTTCAAAGGTATGAGGTTTAGTGCTGTAAAGATACCTGCACGATGCAAAGCTAACTTTCTTCATCAGAGCAGCCACCATCTTGTGTGAGCACCTCTAGGCCGTATCATAAGCAGCTGTGTATAGTCACCGTCTTGTCGCTGCTACCTCCCGCAAGCACCCCTAGGGCGTCTCATAAGAGTAGCAGCCATCTTGTGCAAGCGCTCTTAAGCTGTCTCATAAGAAGCTATGTATAGTCACCATCTTGTAGAAATAGATAGCTGCCAATGCCAAAGGGCCTAAGTAAGGATCGAACCGTCGATCTCATCATTAGACTATGTTTTTTTCATGTTCCTGATACTGCAAACCTAGGTATCAGGTAGAAAAATTTTATCCGTTTTCGAGATATTTAACATTTTGCATTTAAGCCCCAAATTTAATGAATCGAACCTGCACGGCACGTTATACTCTCTACCATAGCTAGACCTGATCATGTTACGAAGACTTACTTCAATACAAGCTAAAACAGAGTGAATGCCAAAGGGCCTAAGTAGGAACCGAACCGTTGATCTCATCATTAGACTATGTTTTACTTGATCCTCGTACTGCGAACCGAGGTATTGAGCGGAAATTTTTTTGTCCGTTTTGCTCTACGATGCACTGCTTTCGAGATATTTAACATTTTGCATTTAAGCCCTAAATTTAATGAATCGAACTAGCACGACACGTTAGTCTCTAAGCTAAGAGCAGCAGCCATCTTGCGCAAGCACCCTTAAGGCGTCTCATAAGGAGACGTGTATAGCCGCCATCTTGTGTCCGCCATCTTGCGCAAGTATCCTTAGGGCGTCTCTAGCCATCTTGTGCAAGGACCCTTAAGCCGCCTCGTAAGAGCAACCGCCATCTTGCACAAGCATCACTAGGGCGTCTCATAAGGAGCCTTGTATAACCACCATCTTGCGCAAGCATCCCAAGGGCGTCTCATAAGAACCTGTGTATAGCAGCCATCTTGCGTAAGCACCCTTAAGGAGTCATGTATAGCCGCCATCTTATGCAATTAGCGTTGAGAGAGGACTGCTGTAGAATTTTTCTTTTTAAATTATCCACCACCACATTTCAAAGGTATCTAGCTAAAGATAGCAGCACTGCGTATGACAGGTGACGAATTTACATCTACTGCGATAAAGAGGGCAGCACGGTGCTCAAAGATGGCGGATGATAGCTGTCAAAAAAGCACGTAGCTATGTTTACCAAACAAGAGCATGTGGAATTTGCCGCCACCACATTTCAAACTAAAGAGGGCAGCACTATGCTCTGTTGATTAAAGATGGCGGATGGTAGCTGACAAAAAAGCACGTGAGTTTGTTTCCAAACAAGAGCACGTGGAATTTTTCAATTTGCCGCCACCACATTTCAAAGGTATCTAGCTAAAGATGGCAGCACGGTGCTCTCTTGATTAAAGATGGTAGATGATAGCTAACAGAACTTTTCAAATTGCCCGCTACTACATGCTTAAGGTAGTAGCCATAAAGAGGGCAGCACGGTGTTCTGTAGATTAAAGATGGCGGGTGATAGGTGATGAAATTGCCCGCATGATAGCAGCACGGTGCTCTGTTGATTAAAGATGGTGGATGACAGCTGTCAGAAAAGCACATAGCTTTGTTTCCAAACAAGAGCACGTGGAATTTGCCGCCACCACATTTCAACTAAAGATGGCAGCACGGTGCTCTCTTGATTAAAGATGGTGGATGATAGCTAACAGAACTTTTCAAATTGCCCGCTACTACATGCTTAAGGTAGTAGCCATAAAGAGGGCAGCACGGTGTTCTGTGGATTAAAGATGGCGGATGACAGGTGATGAAATTGCCCGCATGATAGCAGCACGGTGCTCTGTTGATTAAAGATGGCGGATGACAGCTGCACATGGCTTTGTTTCCAAACAAGAGCACGTGGAATTTACCGCCACCACGTTTCAAACTAAAGAGGGCAGCACTGTGCTCTATAGATTAAAGATGGCAGATGACAGCTGTCAAAAAAGCACGTGAGTTTGTTTTCAAACAAGAGCACGTGGAATTTTTCAATTTGCCGCCACCACATAGAGGGCAGCACTGTTCTCTCTGGATTAAAGATGGCTGCTTGTCGAAAAGCATTTTTCAAATTATCCGCCACCACATTTCAAAGGTAAGTAGCTAAAGAGGGCAGCACTGTGCTCTATAGATTAAAGATGGTGGATGACAGCTATCAAAAAAGCACGTGGCTGTCAAAAAGCACGTGGATTTGTTTATCTCGAGCTAGTGAGGTTAAGTTGGTAGCACTAAGGTTTAGGCCCGTCAAGATGGCAGCACTGCCGATGACAGGTGACGCAAGAGGGCAGCACAGTGCTCTGTGGTTTAAAGATGGCGGATGACAGCTGTCAAAAAAGCACGTGGCTGTCAAAAAGCACGTGGCTTTGTTTATCTCGCGCTAGTTAGGTTAAGTTGGTACTACTGAGGTTTAGGCCCGTCAAGATGGCAGTACTGGGGTTAGCGATGCGTTGTTGTCGATGACAGCTGTCAAAAAGCACGTGGCTTTGTTTACAAATCTGTTGAAAAGCACGTGGCTGTCAAAAAAACACGTGGCTTTGTTTACCTCATGCTAGTTAGGTTAAGTTGGTACCACTAAGGTTTAGGCCCGTCAAGATGGTAGTACTGAGGTTTGCGGTGCGTTGTTGTTGATGAGAGCTGTCAAAAAGCACGTGGCTTTGTTTACAAATCTGTCAAAAAGCACGTGGCTGTCAAAAAAACACGTGGCTTTGTTTACCTCATGCTAGTTAGGTTAAGTTGGTACCACTAAGGTTTAGGCCCGTCAAGATGGTAGTACTGAGGTTTGCGATGCGTTGTTGTTGATGAGAGCTGTCAAAAAGCACGTGGCTTTGTTTACAAATCTGTCAAAAAGCACGTGGCTGTCAAAAAAACACGTGTCTTTGTTTACCTCATGCTAGTTAGGTTAAGTTGGTACCACTAAGGTTTAGGCCCGTCAAGATGGTAGTACTGAGGTTTGCGATGCGTTGTTGTTGATGAGAGCTGTCAAAAAGCACGTGGCTTTGTTTACAAATTCAAATTTCCCGCGGGAGGTGGAGGAGGCATCTGGGAGGCCTCTGGCTGAGGTGGAGGTGGAGGTGGCCACTGGGAGGCCTCTGGCTGAGGTGGAGGTGGAGGTGGCCACTGGGAGGCCACTGGCTGAGGTGGAGGTGGAGGTGGCCACTGGGAGCCTGAGGTGGAGGTGGCGGCAGAACCCGTATATTATACTACTGATAATTCACTGTACATACAGACCGATAACATTTTCATTGTATTTTTGACATGCCGAATTGACGTAATTCGCACAGGTATAGGCTACCTAGATGTACGTATAATTACGAACATACACTCAAACTCATAACTTCCACCTACCTAACATAACAGTCGGAAGAGACTCAGTGAACAATGAGAGAATGAAGATTCAGTTTAATATGTCCGAATGCGTAACGCAAGAATAACGGCCGAGAGAATTCGTCGTGCTGACTACACGCCACCTCGTAATCTGCAGGCCTTCGGACTGAGCAGTGGTCGCTTGGTAGGCCCTGGCCCTTCGGGGCTGTTGCGCCATGGGATTTGTTTGGTTTGGAATGCCTAACGGCGTTCCCAATATTTAATGAGCAGAAGTCCGGCTCCATGGCTAAATCGTTAACGTGCTGGCCTTTGGTCACAGGGGTCCCGGGTTCGATTCCCGGCATGATCGGGAATTTTAACCATGATTGGTTAATTTCGATGTATGTGTCGTCTTCATCATGATTTCATCCTCGCGCAGGTCGCCTATGGAAGTCACATCGAAAGACCTGCACCTAGCGAGCCGAACATGCCCTTGGACATTCCCGGCACTAAAAGCCATACGCCTTTTCATTTTTCAATGAACGGAATTTTAAAATTATAATGGCATAATAGATGAAATTCGTGTTCTCGTTCCAAAGTGATGTATCTCTTTTCAGGGACACCTCCAATATAAGTGAACTGCATGTACATATCAAACCACATAACAGGCCTCCTACCAGTCCTACGTTTCTGGAAGTAGGTATCAGGAATCGAATACAGGACTCCAAAATCGGAAGCAGTAAGTGGCTGCGTGCCTTAGGTCACGTAGCTATCAGCTTGCATTCGGAACATAGAGGGTTCGAACCCCACTGTTGGCAGCCCTGAAGATTGTTTTCCGTGGTTTCCCTTTTTCACTCTAGGCAAAGGCTGGGACTGTACTTTATTAAGGCCACGGTCGCTTCATTCCCACTGCTAGGCCTGTCCTATCTCATCGCCACCATCAGACCTGTCTGTGTCGGTGCGACGTAAAAGCAAATTTAAAAAAGAAGAGATCGGAAGCTAATAGTACTAACAGTTACGCCTCGGAGGTGTACGCTGTACAGTGAAATTACATGGTATAAACCCTGTATATTTTCAATATATAAAGTTACAGGTACCTGTTTGTGGATTTGTAAGTAATATAGAGTAAATTAAGTACAATTATTTTACATTTATCCAGTGGGTTAAAAATTAATTATCCGTTGTTCAATTACGTACAACTGGAGGGTGGAGTGATTTAGGAAAGAGGGAGAAATACCTCCATTTTAACCATTAAATGCGCACTTTATTATTTCTTTTAAATATGATGATTTTTCATTCTAAGAATAATACAACGTAGATTGTTGTCCGCCTCTGTGGTGTAGTGGTTAGTGTGATTAGCTGCCACGCCCTAAGGCCCGGGTTCGATTAACGGCTCTGCCACGAAATTTGAAAAGTGGTACGAGGGCTGGAACGGGGTCCACTCAACCTCGGGAGATCAACTGAGTAGAGTTGGTTTCGATTCCCACTTCAGCCATCCTGGAAGTGGTTTTCCGTGGTTTCCCACTTCTTCTTCAGGCAAATGCTGGGATGGTGCCTAACTTAAGTCCACGGCCGTTTCTTTCCCTCTTCCTTTTCTGTCCCTTCCAATCTTCCCATCCCCCACCAAGGCATCTGTTCAGCATAGCAGGTGAGGCTGCCTGGGCGAGGTACTGGTCATTCTCCCCAGTTGTAACCCCCGACCCAATGTCTCACGCTCCAGGACACTGCCCTTGAGGTGGTAGAAGTGCGATCCCTCGCTGATTCCGATGGAAAAACCAACCCTGGGGGGTAAGGAGATTAGGAAAGTAAAAGAATAATATATTGTAACCAGAAAAATATTTTTAAAAAATATTTCTCAAAATTAATATATTTTTCTTTGGATCAGTCAAAATGTAGAGCTCAGAATGTTTTAAGCATCGGTTTCTGCAAGGCTGTACGATTACTGTAGCTGCTGCCACACTTCAATCTTAGGTATGTCCTGGCGCACGAATTCTCTGAGGTAAACAACACTTTATTTGTTTTACCTTAACTATTTAAAATATACACCATTCCAGATGATTAACAAGAAAATTCATAAAATTAAAGATTGTTCATTTTTAATACACTAGTGACCCCTAGCGATTTCGTCTGCAAGGCAGAAGTAAATGGACGCTTGTACAGCAGATATAACAAGCAAGTTTAATTGTTTTCCTTTGTACGTATGCAATGCTGTACATTTAAGGGTTGAATCGCACACTGTTTGTATGGCAGCTGTTCAATTGCTTATTTTTAATATTTTTAGGTCGAGTGTTTAATTGTAATAGCAAGTTGTTTTTAAAAGTGTATCTATGTAGTTATTTATTTATTCCTTTCGACCCTTAAAATCTCGAGTGACATGTCCAGCACGTCTTCGTCCTTCCCAATACCTCTTCATTCTTTCATAATTTGTATATGTATGTATGTATGTATGTATGTATGTATGTATGTATGTATGTATGTATGTATGTATGTATGTATGTATGTATGTATGTATGTATGTATGTATGTATGTATGTATGTTTTAGTCCTCAGCCCGAAGGCTGGTTGGATCCTCAACAGCTCCGCCATCAGCTGTCATAGATGGCCTAGGCATCACTGAAGAGGCGTACTAGGAAAATGAGGAGTGAGGTAGTTTCCCGTTGCTTTCCTCACCGAGCCAGAAGTTGCTATTACATATCAGTCTGCCAAGCCCACTGAAATGCCTGCACCAACCGACCCTATGAGCAACATTTTCACACCATTCATAGCAGGGACTGGCTGCAGAAGGAATGGCATTACTAGCATCGCTCATACCTCAGTCAATTTCATTTTATCAAAGCCAAGGATAAGACTGATACAGATCAATGAAAGTAACAAAATTGCTCTAGCCCATACCAGAAGACATAGTGCACTGTAAACACTAGGTCCCGCCAGCAAAGGCACAATTTGTATATACGGTCTTATAATTATTTTTGAAATTTTGCCTTGCTTTCTCAGCTTTGCAAGTCGGAGGTAGCCTCGGTGCCCGTCAACTGGTATTATTGACTCAAGTCCGAAATACAAAGCACCAAGTTAAACTATTGCTGACGCCGAGAATTGGAAGTTTGACATTATATGCAATTTTCTATGAATTGCCTCCACGCCATACCCCTCTCTCCTCAGTACCTGAGAGTAGTATTTCCACTTTTTGTGAAAACTCAAGATTTGAGTTAAAATTGCACAAGGGGATGTTCGCTTGTTAGTGACATGTTGAGGAGTTAGCTGAGACTGGAGCCTGATATCAATTGGAAGCGATTCGCTGCGGCCTTACAGCACATTCCGGAGGAACATCGGAAATGCCAAGGATGTGCTCACACATCTGGAGTACCCCTGTTAAATGTTACGACCTTGATACTTTATAATACAAGTATTATCCAATAACGTTAATGCAATGGGAGTGGAACGAATGATCCAGGCTCGTATTTCAGCGACTAAAAGAGATCACGGCTACCTATCGGCACGAGAATGTGATCTGACAACCACAGATTGGTTACAGTGGCGCTCAAGGTTCTCGGAGCACATTCCACTACGGGCCATCGCATTTGCCTTGAATCCAGTAGGTAGATTTCGTCATTTCTTCCACCATTTGATGGTCACACTAACGAGGGATCGATTCCTCTTCGAGGTCAAGTAAGATCATTATTTTTCACATAGTTGAAAGTGCCACACCATTTCACGTTCACGCGCGTAAAATTAGCCAAAGCAAAGCAAAGTCATCTCCGTACAGGCCATGAAGGCCCTGGGAGATGTGGAAGGTAAAGGCTTCCACTAGCTGTTACCTTGGCACTTCATGGAGTTCAATGGTTAGCTCTACGCCCAGCCACATTTACTCCCAGGAATTAACATGGTACTCATTTTTGGTGTAGGCTGAGTGAACCTCAAGACCATATGCACTTCGGAAGTGGAAATCTCATTTCTTACATTTGTCGACTTCTTGACGGAGAATCGAACCCACGTATTTCCAGGTGAACTGAGCAGGCCTTTATCACCTAGGCCAGGAAGCCCCTGTAATATTAGCAGGAAACGGAAAAGTTTGTCCACGGGAGAACAATGGAAAATTTACCTTAGAGTGGTGCCCTTGAACAACAAGACGATTTATAAGAAACGGGACTTACTTTTCACAATTAAGTTGCCCGTTTGAAACAGTTGTTTATACAACAGCTACGGAAAGTAATATTTTACATTACGAGTGAGCTGTTGACGTCGTCGCCTCGGACGGAGTTTCGAAGCGAGTAACGTAAACTTATCACTTTAGTAGCTGTTGTGTACAATATTTTACTTCATATTATGGTGAAATCATTTAAAATTAAATGAAATTTAATTATAAATAATTTTGATTTGTCACGACGCAAATCGTCAATGTTTGATCCTTGCTTTGACGTTTTCTTCTTTTGTTATTCGTGTCTTCCTATGAAAGGCATAAGTGGTGTGTACATGGGGATACGCCCATGGAGGACCCGGTGCCTACTAGGCAACAGGACACATGCTGAACCTAAGTGACCGAAATACTAATCGTTTCTGCAGAACATACTAATGAACATGTCCTGTGAGTATGAACTGCCTATCCCTAGTATTTCAATGTGTTCTGTTTTTCTATGAACATTAGTGTATTTCCAGCTTCCTGCTGGAGTGAGGAGAACAGGCATGAATGAATCATCATGTTGGTTGCTCCTGGCCACAGACGGTTCTAATCAGTGTATTTGGAATGCTCTACTCACATCGAGTATGATGCAATATTCTCGCTAAGTATAATTTATGCACCGGTTTGTGATTCCTCGTACGAGAGAAATTAGGGCCCGAAGCACCCGTTTCATAGAATCTGTCCAAGCTTTGAGATGAAAAATTAATATCAGTGGTCTTATGCCGAAATCAAAAGCCAATTAATCTAGAAACTTAGAAAACAAGCTGTAGAATATATCCAAGAATACTGAGTAATCATATTTGTTAGAAGAAACATTCTCACATACAAAACTGGTAGTTGATTTTTTTTTATGAGTAACATTTCAAACATCCTAAACTTTCTGACTTGCAAGACTCGCGGGATTGATTCTCCTGTAAGTACGTGGGTTCAGTTCCCCATCAAGAAAGTGAAACATTTTGACACATGATTTCGACTTCTGAAGAGGCACGTGATGCTGTTCTTACAAAGAAATGAGTACCAGATTAATTCATGTGGGCAAAGGCGGGCGGGCATAAAGCTAAACACTCTATTCCTTTTAGTGACGAGGTGTTCGGCTCCATGGCGAAATGGTTAGCGTGCTGGCATTTGGTCTAGAGGGTCACGGATTCGATACCCGCCGGGTCGGAGATTTTAACCATAAATGCTTATTTCCCTTGGCTGGGAAACTGGATGTTTGTGCTGTCCCCAACGTCCCTGCAACTCACACACCACACATAATACTATCCCCATGAGAACAACACGCAGTTACGTACTCGCCCAGCCTCATCGGAGGGTCTGCCTTACAAGGGCTGCACTCAGCTAGAAATAGCCACACGAAATTAATTAGTGTCGAGGTAATGGATAGTGCAATCCTTTACTTTCCACTCCTTCAAAAGCCTTCATAGTCTTTATCCATCTTCGTCATCATCATCTCATGGGCATTCACCCGCCGGTGAGTATAGCGATACTTCCTCAAATGTATCGTATCAGTACTGTAGACCAATTCC
This sequence comes from Anabrus simplex, assembly GCF_040414725.1. NCBI lineage: Eukaryota > Metazoa > Arthropoda > Insecta > Orthoptera > Tettigoniidae > Anabrus > Anabrus simplex. Next base: position 97,229,036 of record NC_090271.1, on the reverse strand, counting down.
AGAAGCACCAGCTCTGCCATAATGGTGGTGCAATCAAGTCTACCAATATTTCTTGTTTTCATACAGCCCAGAGGTCTTCTTTGATGTATTAGTGATTATTGGAACGTTTAATTAATTTTGTACGGCTATTGCTAGCCTGGTGCAGCCCTTGTAAGGCAGACCCACCGACGAGGGTGGGCGCTCTCTGTCGTGCATAGGAAATTGCGTGTTATTGTAGTGGAGGTTAGTATTTTACGTGGTGTGTAAGCTGCAGGGTTGTCCGCCTTCTTGCCGTAACGGTTAGCACTATTAGCTGCCGTCCTCTAGGGCCCGGCTTCATTTGCCGATACTGTCAAAAATTTAATAATAACAGGAGGGCTGGTGTGTTGTTAAAGTGGCACATGCAGCTCGCCTCAATAGGGGATGTACCGGAAAAGAGCTGCACCACCTCGGGACGAGGACACAAATTTTAAATTTGCAGGGCACAGTACATACACCCATTATCCGGGCCAGTGGAATGAACTATTTAAGGTTAAAGTCTCCCACCCGTCCAGAAATCGAACCCGAAGTCTTCTGAACCAAAGACCACTGTGATGACCATTGAGCCAAGGAGCCTAGGAGTTGCTCAAACGTATAATTGTGTTGATTTCAATTCAATATTTGGATTTTCTCTATGAGTACAATAATTTCATTTTTCGCCGCAGTTTTGGAAACCGAAAAGTTCTTCTTTGTCGGACAAAATCCCATTTGTTTACTGTAGATAAATACGATGTGGGGAACTGGAGGTTGAAAGGTTTCTTTTCTTTCTCCACCGATGGCAGCAAGACTGCACGTCAAATGATTATCGAAATTAGTGTGTAGCTTCTACTAAAGACATACAATGGTTGAGTTAATTATTCTTATAATGTAACTGAACCCTTAAGATGGCGTCGTGGCTGAGTGTGGCTGCATTAGGGAGAATTTTTTGGGTGTGAAGAAGAACGGAATAGAGATCCCAACAAGAAAATTCAGGTACCTTGGTTCATTTCTTCAACAAGGTGGATGATCGGAGGTCAAAATGAAGAGCAGGATATAATCCGCATGGTGGAACCGGGGAAAGGTACCCTGTATGCTGTGTGATCGACAGGTGCGAGACAAACTGAAAGGGAAGATCCACAAGACTATGACCTACTTGGCCGATGACAAGAAAATGGGCTGATAAACTGGATGTGGCAGACATAATAATGCTGAGGTTTTCACCTGAAAATACAAGGCCCGATAAGGAAAGATACGAGGTACTGAGAGGAATGCTTCACGTGGTGATACGCCTAAGAAAGTCAAGGAAGCTGGGTTTAGATGCTACGAACACTTCAAAGAAAGCAACCAGGAGTATGTAAGGAAGGAGGTTGTTGGAAATGCTTCTAACAAGAAAAAGAAGTAGATGGAGTCTCAAAAGATGATGGATGGGTAGTATTAAAGATAGCATGAATCTGCGTGGACTTGAAGGAGATGGTACACAGCAGAATCTCATGGAGTAAAAATTTCCTCATCAGTGACTGGTATTAGTTACAACTTATGAATATCATTTTTTGATTCCGAATTGGCATTAACTCAACTAAGGTCGAAAGAAAAATCCCATCTTCTAATACTTAATGTTTTTATAGCTAGTTCATGAAAATACATACATAATGTAGCTTAAAGTCTAATATTTAGACTTTTCTATTTGAGTACAATAATTTCATTCTTGGTCGTAGTTTTGGAAAACTCAAATTACTCACACACATTTCAAACACATAGTGAGAATGAGGTTGAACATATTTTTATGTTATGATAAAAAAGCAAGCAAAAGTAAAGCAAAGTCACCTCCGTACAGGCCATGAAGGCCCTTGGAGGGGTGGAAGGCAAAGGCTTCCACTATCCGTAACCTCGGCACTTGAAGGGGTAGAATGGTTAGCTCTGCGCCCGGCTGTTTTTGCCCCCAGGAATTAACCTGGTACTCATTTTTAGTGTGAACCTCAGGGCCATATGCACCTCTAGAAGTGGAAATCTCGTTTCTTAAATTTTACGACTTCCCGACGGGGATTCGAACCCAAGTCCTTCCGGGCAAACCGAGAACGCCTTTACCGCCTCGGCCAGGCAGCCCCTATGTTATGATAAAACACACACAATATAACATTTTCGCATTTACTTTTTTGTTACTGACGATGTTCCATATTTTAGGAACGAAACATGTACCAATCTTTTAGTTAATTAGTTGGACTTTAAGCTAGATTATGTCTGCATTTTCATGAAGTAGCTATAAAACATTAAGTACCGGAAAGTGCGATTCTTATTTCAACCTTAGCTGGTATTAGTTATGCTAAAGAAGAATAATACATTCAAAATATTATGTTTCTGTCTAAACATTCGTGCACAGAACCTAAAGACATATTTGTATTTTGAGTGTGTAGCTACGTAGAAATATTCGTTTCTAAATACAGTCACCATGACTCTGAGGTCATATTCGTGAATGTGGGTGGTGAATTTCACAATCCAGAAACAAGACCATTTTGGGGCAAGTGAATCATGTTGGCGCATTTCTCTGAATTTAGCCAGTATATAGGAAGAAAATTCTCTGCCCTGTTTTCTGAATCAATAATATTAGTATGGTTGCTGCAGTCATTCGTTATTAACTTGGTGACAATAAAATATTTAGACCTGAGATGATTAGATGTACCTGATAATCTGGGCCATTCCAAGTAGGCAGCCCCGGGCTGTCAGACTTGAGAGTGAGCCACGAACAAGACAGATAGCGAGTGAGTATGAAAGATACAGAAGCGTATGGATGGCACATTTTATAAGACAGAAATAATTCAAGAACTACAAAACTCAGCCTGCAAAAAGAGAATGCGACGAAATAAAGCTGTCTCTTTCTTGTGTTAAGGATGACACCTAACATTTCCTTGACTTCAAGAAACATTGTTTGAGGATAATGAATGCTTCCACCGTAACATAGGAAAAACGTTGCCTAGGTTTACTCTTATTCAATTTCATGACTGAGAACGTTTGTTCGCAACGGTATATAGAGCCGGTAGTAACTAATTTGCATGCTAATGCGTGCATATGCGTAAAATACTTTTGTTCCAAGTTCTTATAAAATGCAAGGCGGATACCTGGAATACTATAATAAACTGAATCCTTATCAGTTCTCTTTCAAATGTGATTGGGGTCTGCTCAAAATTTACAAAAGAGGGCTCAATAAAGATTTTTAAATCAAGCGACGTATCTTCCGATATTTCTAAATAATTCTCGATGTTTTAAGGTCTTCTTGGTGATTACCAGTGTTACAATCAGACAAGTCACATGTTTAAGATCGGAGTTCTTCAAAATATTTCCTCCTCCAATTGTTTTTTGAACTATAAATGTTTCTTCTTAAGAGCACAAATTCTGACCTACAAAGCACCGATTAACACATTTTTGTCTTGCAAAGAATCATTTAAATTACTCGAATGGTTGGAAATATCGGCTAAAAATTCAAGGTCAGCAACGCAGTACGTGTGTTCTAACGTCAACGCAGTGGGAGTGACGGACAGTACTGGAAGGGGTGAAGCGACACAGAGCAGCGTCAGGGCTCATTAGTCGTTCCTAATTGAAATGGCCTGTCATATACGACCAGCTAAGTAGCGCGGTGGGACTGTGTAGAGTGTAAATGTAGTAAATAGTTCATATAAACGGGGTTGACTCAGTCATAAAAGGCAAAATTTTCGGAAATGGTACATCCTGAAACATGAATATGAATACCAAGAGAGGAGACTGTACAATTCGGGCCGTGTAGCTGAAAGCCTGCATTCGGGAGATGGTGGGTTTGAACCTCTCAGCCTCGGTGCTGAATATGGTTTCCGTAGTTACCCATTTTCACGCCAGGCAAATGCTGATGAAATAACGCATGGTCTGTGCGACGAATCCTGTCGGCCGTTAATCTTGGCGTTCTAGACCGGGGCCGCTATCTCACGGTCATTTAGCTCCTCAATTGTTCTCACATAGTTGTGTGGACCTCGAACCAGATAAAAACACTGACCTAGACGAGAATCGAATCCGAGGCTTCCTGGTAAGGGACCGCAGGGTTGGATTACCCTTAATAACTAACTGAAGAAGTCGTGGAAGTTACAAGATGTGATACATCAGTCTATTCCTTCTTCTGCTCAAATTTCACTAAATTGTTCTCTTCTCACCGACTGGATTACGCGGGCAATATCTTCATTTTTTATCCGATCTACCCGCCTCACCTTCAACTTTCTTCTGTAAAATCGCAATTTAAATTCTCCCATTCTTCTAACCACTCCACCCCATCACGTGCAGAGGTTACGAATGGTGAAAGCCTTTACCTTCCACCCCTCCAAGGGCCTTCATTGCCTGTACGGAGATGACTTTGATTTGCTTTATTCTATTTCTTCTTGCGCTAATGGTTTTCAAAGTTTCACTTTGATACAATGCCACGTAACACAGAAACATCTTTCTAAGATGTATAGCCGCTCAAAACAGAACGAGTGCATGGTATTGTATGTTCCTCGTCTCCAATCAGACTTAATTTAAATTATTCTCATGCCGGTCTGAGTGGCTCAGACGGTTGACGCGCTGCCCTTCTGAGCCCAACTTGGCAGGTTCGATCCTGGCTCAGTCCGGTGGTATTTGAAGGTGCTCAAATACGTCATCCTCGTGTCGGTAGATTTACTAGCACGTAAAAGAACTCGCTTGGAACAAAATTCCGGCACCTAGGCGTCTCCGAAACCGTAAAAGTAGTCAGTGGGACGTAGTGATGGAGGCGCATTCCTCTATGTGGGGCTATGCCCTTTCTTCATTCACCATCCATGAACTGTATCTACAATTTGTGAAAAGTAAGTAGTAGTAAGCAAATAATATTATTAAAAATTGAAATTATTCTCAAAATATAACTCACTTCTCATTTAGATACACAACCTGTGGATACGCTCCCCCCCCCCCCAAAAAACATATCTTTAGTTTAAATTGTTTCTAAGGAAAGTGTTCCTGGGAGGAACTTGTAAAATAAAATGTACTCGCTTTTTTGAGAGACTGTACACTTTTTTCATTTGCTTCAATTTTCCTGAGAAATTCGCCAATTTAACAAAAACATTTTTCACATCAATGTTTAAATTCAGCATTGTTTACTTTCCGTAAAGGAGGCCATCTTTCTTTGCGCTAGTCTACGTTTTATGTTCTCCTTACTTCTGCCCTCCTCAGTCCATATTGTGAATGCCTGTTAAGCCCATGGCCGGGCTGAGTGGCTCAGACGGTTGAGGCGCTAGCCTTCGGACCCCAACGTGGCAGGTTCGATCCTGGCTCAGTCCGGTGGTATTTGAAGGTGCTCAAATACGTCATCCGCGTGTCGGTAGATTAACTGGCACGTAAAAGAACTCTTGTGGGACAACATTCCGGCACTTCGGCGTCTCCGAAAACCGTAAAATTAATTAGTGTGACGTAAAGCCAATAATACACTGACTGACAGAGCAAATGCAACACCAAGAAGGAGTGGTCAGAACTTTATGCCAATTGCAGGGTAGACTGACGTCACTGAGGTATGCTCATGATGTGAAATGCGCCGCTGTGCTGCGCACGTAGCGAACGATAAATGGGACACGGCGTTGGCGAATGGCCCACTTCGTACCGTGATTTCTCAGCCGACAGTCATTGTAGAACGTGTTGTCGTGTGCCACAGGACACGTGTATAGCTAAGAATGCCAAGCCGCCGTCAACGGAGGCATTTCCAGCAGACAGACGACTTTACGAGGGGTATGGTGATCGGGCTGAGAAGGGCAGGTTGGTCGCTTCGTCAAATCGCAGCCGATACCCATAGGGATGTGTCCACGGTGCAGCGCCTGTGGCGAAGATGGTTGGCGCAGGGACATGTGGCACGTGCGAGGGGTCCAGGCGCAGCCCGAGTGACGTCAGCACGCGAGGATCGGCGCATCCACTGCCAAGCGGTGGCAGCCCCGCACGCCACGTCAACCGCCATTCTTCAGCATGTGCAAAACACCCTGGCTGTTCCAATATCGACCAGAACAATTTCCCGTCGATTGGTTGAAGGAGGCCTGCACTCCCGGCGTCCGCTCAGAAGACTACCATTGACTCCACAGCATAGACGTGCACGCCTGGCATGGTGCCGGGCTAGAGCGACTTGGATGAGGGAATGGCGGAACGTCGTGTTCTTCGATGAGTCACGCTTCTGTTCTGTCAGTGATAGTCACCGCAGACGAGTGTGGCGTCGGCGTGGAGAAAGGTCAAATCCGGCAATAACTGTGGAGCGCCCTACCGCTAGACAACGCGGCATCATGGTTTGGGGCGCTATTGCGTATGATTCCACGTCACCTCTAGTGCGTATTCAAGGCACGTTAAATGCCCACCGCTACGTGCAGCATGTGCTGCGGCCGGTGGCACTCCCGTACCTTCAGGGGCTGCCCAATGCTCTGTTTCAGCAGGATAATGCCCGCCCACACACTGCTCGCATCTCCCAACAGGCTCTACGAGGTGTACAGATGCTTCCGTGGCCAGCGTACTCTCCGGATCTCTCACCAATCGAACACGTGTGGGATCTCATTGGACGCCGTTTGCAAACTCTGCCCCAGCCTCGTACGGACGACCAACTGTGGCAAATGGTTGACAGAGAATGGAGAACCATCCCTCAGGACACCATCCGCACTCTTATTGACTCTGTACCTCGACGTGTTTCTGCGTGCATCGCCGCTCGCGGTGGTCCTACATCCTACTGAGTCGATGCCGTGCGCATTGTGTAACCTGCATATCGGTTTGAAATAAACATCAATTATTCGTCCGTGCCGTCTCTGTTTTTTCCCCAACTTTCATCCCTTTCGAACCACTCCTTCTTGGTGTTGCATTTGCTCTGTCAGTCAGTGTATTATTATTGCCTTTTAAGACCTCATCCTGGAGACTAATTAGATTGTTAGATAGCATCATCAAAGGTTATCCCAGGGGTGCAGAATAGTGATGGGATAATCGAATAATTTTAATAATCGATTAATCTCCATCCGATTATTTAAATAATGGAATAAAACAATCAAATGAGTTTCAAATATCATTCAGTTGTAGTGATGGCATAATTGAATATTTTTAATATTCGAATAACCTCCATCCGATTATTTAGATAATCGAATAAAATAATCGATGATGATGATCTAAGGTCGTCGGCCCAGAATAAAATAATCGAATGAGTTTCAAATATAATTCAGTTGTATCGCACAGAATATTCGGATGCGTCATGAATCAAGTTTTTGATTTGAATGTGTCGGATGGATAATCGATTGAAATAAGCGAATAAATGAACTCTTATGAAAAATAGAAATATACCTTTTTCCAAAAGTATCCCCGAATGTTGAAAGTAAATGATTTTCGGAGGTATTTACTATTACATTGCCTCATTCATACGAATGCAGTTCCGAATCAATAATCGAAAAAAAAAATATTCACTCTCCGATTGTCTCATTCATTCGATTGAATAATCGAAAAGTAATCGAATGAGGAATATAATCGATTAATCGAATAAAATGAAATAATCGAATAAGCGATGATTTTGTTTTCGATTATCCAGGCCAGGTCGCCGCGGCCACTGTTGTTTTGCTACTGGCGCCCAAGTTTAGGCCCCGCAAAATATCTGTTTTCCGTCTATTCATACTTTCTTTCTTCCCCTCCTCCACATCATCTGAAACAAGAACCCCTGTAACATATGGCGTGACGTTACTGAACAAACACCGAACTAATTTATTTTTTCTCTGCACAGGGCCATCGATGAATATCGATGAACGAGAGACTTAGCACTAACGACAGTGGGCAGTCGATGTGTGTAACGCATTTGGCCCTTATCTGTTACAGCAGCAGAGCCTTTGGCGGAAGAATGGAGAACGAATTACTTCATTGTCACGCGCAGTCAATACACCGCCGTCCGAGACAATCGGCCATGCGAGAATTCGATCATTGTCTATGATCAGTATCATCTGAGTTTTGTATAACAAAGCTGACACAAGCGTTTACAGTTAATAGTCCTGAGAGAGAGAGATTTATTAAAGAAATAAATCGTCCGTCCTCCAACGAGGACGACCATTCATATCTGGAATACAGTCAGGTTACGACGGAGTTTAAAGCATCACTGATTTAATTGTTAATGCAGTTATTATCTTCTTTTTTCCAGGGTAAGTGGGGGAGGGATGTTAATCATGTTCTCAGGTATAGGTGGAAATTAATGATTTGTAGAGAGTTTCACAGTATCTGCATTACTATTTTTTTCTAATTCGCAGAATGGAACCTTCAAATTTTGTAGGAAGGTCGATGTCTGCCTCTTGCTCCGAATAGCAGGCCTCTGGCAATCCACCGATCGGCAGGTATTTTATACTTTGCTCTTTAATTTAATATTTCTGGACACTTTAAATGTTAAAATTAGAAAAAAAATGTAATTTCGCAGTCAACGCTAAGAAGCGCAACTCGATTATTTATAGGCACCAACTTGGTGGGATTCTTGCTGGCTCCTAGATTGAGAAAAAATGTCTGCACCCCTGGGTTATGCGATCATACGGAAACCGCAAACATCGATGGTGATGATGATGATGATGATGATGATGTTGATGATGATGCTTGTTGTTTAAAGTGGACTCTAATGGCACGAAATGAGACAAAATGTAAGGACAATTAAAAATCCATAATCCTCCACTGACCAGAATTCAAAAAGTGAGGATGAAGAATGAATGGATGGATATAAAGTTAAAACTATCGGTGGTTAGCGTGCTGGCCTTTGGTCACAGGGTTCCCGGGTTCGATTCCCGGCAGGGTCGGGAATTTTAACCATACTTGGTTAATTCCGCTTCATGTCGTCTTCATCATCATTTCATCCTCATCACGACGCGCATGTCGCCTACGGGAGTCAAATCAAAAGACCTGCATCTGGCGAGCCGAACTTGTCCTGGAACACTCCCGGCACTAAAAGCTATACGCCATTTCATTTCATTCCTTCTTACTGACCAAGTGACTGCTTCTAAAGCACAATACTGAACTGATGATCCTTGAAGTCAAAACGGGTCCAAAATCCAGGTCACCGGCCCCTCATAATGGTATGGTACTGATCGCTAGGAAAGTAGAACCATGGTATTTTTCATGTTGCGGTACCAATCAAAAGCAGCGTAGATTCCCGGTATTCCACACATTATGATACTAGTCACAGGTAATATAATGCGCACATGTAACACAGACCTAGGGTGTTTCGCACATTGTGTCGCTATTTACAGGCAACGGAAACCTATGATGATTTTCACGCAAGTGGACTAACCATTGGGACTCGCACTATCCCGTGGTGTTCCTCACATAGTGGGTACTAATCTTAGGCAAGGCAGAACCATGGTGTCGCTCATATAGTGGTACGAATGACAGGTTCTGTAAAATTCCTCCTGATCACGCACTGTCGCTACTAATCACAAACCTATTGTGTACCTAACATAGTGGTACTACGCGCAAGTCAAAACGACCCGTGGTGTTCCCTGGGTGGTAGTACTAATTACAAGTAGTATGATGGTTCTAACTTGATCATTCCTTGGTCACCCCTTTTAGTCGCCTCGTACGACAGGCAGAGGATACCGTGGGTGTATTCTTCGTCTGCGCCCTCCACCCACAGGGGGAAACACACCAATGACTGCGCCATAATGATGTTTGCTATTTTTCCCTCACTGAGCCAGAAAGTGCTATTGCAGCACGACTGCCCCTATGAGTAACACATTTCATAATATCCAGACGCTCCAAACGTCATTAGTCATACCTCAGCAGGTTTCACACTGTCACAGCCGTAAATGGGAGTGTCACTTCAGTACAGGCTACATTTTAGTTTGGCCCGTACCAAGACACAGATGAAGGGCTACTGCACCCATCAAGAAATCGTAACAAGCGGAATGTTGTAAACAGACAACGGTAAATTTACTTTCTTGATACGCCTTGCAGAGTGAACCTTAAACTATTGTGGTATGACTGCACACGTTTGGTGTAAAGGCGGGGATGTAGAACTTGACAACAGTAATTAGCAAATAAAAATATTTGTTGCTCATTTTGAAAATTATAATGCATTATGACAATAACGTAGAATAATATTATTATGATGTAATTATTAATCCTTAGACAATAGGAGGTGCGGTCTGCTGATGAGTGGTGTACGTTGTTAGCTGTTGGAAGCAAATAAAGGAAACCTCACTTGTGATGGCTAATCTGAGAAACAGGTCCCGAACACCCAACCTTCAAGACAGAGCAAGCGGACTGTGATCGAATAAGTGGTTCTGGGCTGAAAGTGAATGTTCACTCAATTGAAGATGGAATCGAAAACCATTTTTGAGGTTTCTAACCTAACTTAAGTTACAGAACCTGCTTCCAACTGCATTCATACCATTGCCATCATCATAAATAATATCAATGTTTATTTTCAACATTGCTATTGAAAGAAGTGGCCAACACCGGTGTCTAGGGGAAGCGTGCTTGCCGCTTACCTCTTCTCCCTGTTGGAGGTGGTAGCGCTAGGATACATCCTGGTGTACCACAATTAACTTACGTTACACCGACACAGATAGGTCTTACGGCGACGGTGGGATAAGAAAGGGCTAGGAGTAGGAAGGAAGTGGCAGCGGCTTTAATTAAGGTACAGCCGCAGCATTTGCCTGGTGTGAAAATGGTAAACTACGGGAAACCATCTTCAGAGCTGCCGACAGTGAGGTTCAACTCACATCTCCCAAATGCAAGCTCCTACGAGCTATTCCCTGGCAGTCGTAAGAGAAGACTCAAAAGGGATAATCTCCAGCGGCTTTCAATTTAAGGGCGTAGGTTTGATCACCACTAAACGAGTCCTGTATTACTTCCTCTTACTTATGTCAGGCAATTGAGATGTGGTGTTGGAGTCGACTCCTAAGAATACCTTGGACTGAAAACGAGAACGTTCTCGAAAGAAAAAAATGAGACATGCACCTTTGTTGAAACCTGAAAAGGAACTTCATTCGTCATTCAGACTGGTGCACCACCTATTTGAAGGGAAACTGGAAGGTAGAAGCAGCAAAGAAAGACCAAGGGTAAAATTTAGAGACCACACTGAAAGAAAGCACACCCCTATTGCCGCTTGAAGCTGTTGGCCAAAGAAAGGAAACGCTTGGAAGTAATGCACGTTGTTCACTAACCTTAGGGTTGAAGAAGAAGAAGAAGAAGAAGAAGAAGAAGAAGAAGAAGACTGGGGAGTCTTCAATGAACACGTCCTCAGTAGCTTTTACGTTTCTTTTGGCAATACTCAAGGGTCGGATCTCTTGCATTTTTTCTCTAATTGGTTTTAAGAGAAGAAGGTCGTACTCCTGTAGTTCTTCTTAAAAACAGTCATTATGTCCACCACCTCTTGCTTTTCATCCGGAGGCATAGGGTGGCGTGCACCATCTCGGAGTAAATTACTACAGAAGTAGCGTTTACTAAAGAAGTCCATACTATATAAGTAAATTATTACGGAAGTTATTTACTCCGGAAGTAACGTCGGAGAGTTGAAGTACAATTTACTCTTTTAGTTACTACTATAGAAGTAGCGTTTGTTACTCGCGGAGTAGTGTTGTGTTTGTGTATCTTCTTTTAAATAAATGTAAATGGATAAGGTTATGTGCGATAGGAAAAGGGGAAAAAACGTAAGCGAAAAATATAAATGCTTGTTAATAGAGATAATGATCTATGCAAAGGATATAGGATGTAAGAAACACAACATAAAGATGCTGGATAAGAAAAGAAATTCATGGAAAGTCGTGACAGAAGAATTCAATGCTTCGAGTGACGGAAAACGCAGTGAAGAGCAAGTTAAGATTCTGTGGAAGGACTTAAAAGCGAAGGCGGAGGCAAAACAGAAAGTCATGGACACGCGAGAAAAATTAAAACTAATGGTGGTTTCTTCATATAGATCGCCTACATCCACAGCAAAATTTTCCCATTTTCACACCAGGAAAATGCTAAGGCCACGGCCATTTCCCAATCCCTAGGCCTTTCCTGCCCTATCATTGCCATAAGACCTATTTGTGCCGGTTGCGTTTTAAGCAAATTGAAAAAAAAAATACCTCTTCCCATTTCTGAAAAGTTCACCGTTGTCACCAAGAGGGCAAAAAAGTGGGAATATGCGCACAGTCACAGTCAATTGCACCCACGATGTGTGGAAATCTGCCAACGTGAAGAATATCCTTTTATTTTCCGAAAAATCATCGTAATTTGCAGGCGTACCTCCCTTTTAGCCTCAACTAGTGCTTTAACCACGCGATGAAAGATACGGCCAGCAGTTGTGTGGTAAACGTTAATTAGATCATCGGCAACTGTACTGAAATGTTCCGGTACAAAACACTCGTAGGGCACACAGCAACTGTAATTTGAGAGATACAACGAAATTAAGACAGGAATTCAGCTGTAAGTGATCTCCAAGTAGATTTAGAAGGAAAGTAAAGGATTCCTTCCTAAGACCAAAACTGTTCCTGAAACTCTCCGTATGCTCTCGCCTTTCACGCACTGTACGCACTATAACATTTCCCATCGTTTTCTGCGTCGAGATCATCAATATAATCTAAGTAATCCATAAACACGTTTGAGACATCTTTCCTCTCATATACGGCATGATATCATTAGTCAACAAGTCTAAACTTAGCTTACTCCCTGCACAACGTGAGAGTAAATTCTAACCTATATTCGTACGTTATTTACTTCTTTAGTAATATACTACAAGATGGTGCTCTTCAACATTTTACTCTTGTAGTAATTTATTCCAGGAGTATCTGAAAGGACTAAAATACTTCGGAAGTAATTTACTCTAGTATGGAAGTCGCCGAATGCTGACTTCAAGAGTACTTTACTAGGGAAGTAGAACTTACTCTTGGTTGGTGCACTCCACCCATAGAGTTGATTTCCAGCCAGTCCATGGATTTTAGTTCAGGACTGAGGGAAAGAACGGTATTCATTTAGCCTCGTGAGAACAACTGAGGCTATCTGATGTGAAGACAGTGGAGCTGGTCACAAAAGTCAAGCAATACAACCACGTGGCATTCCGATGCAGGCCATAAGGCTCGATTGCAGTAATCTACGCAGGCTAAGCTCTTCAATAGGCTGTATATACCAAGACTTCACATTGAGGCTGTATTAGTAGGATGCCAAACAATTAGATACAGTCCTTCTCATTGTTAAGGCTAGTGCACACCTAGCGTCAAAGTCGCGGGACATTGTCTGGGGACAGTTGCGAGACACTGTCCCTAGACTGTTGGCGATACAATGTCCCGCGTGCACACCTATAGAGCCAGTTGCACCACAGGAATTGGCGCGAAATGGCGCAAGAAATTGCTTTATGTGCTTTTAATGTTGTGACTCTTTTTCTCCATCTCGTGAATGGACATTGATTCCCTTAGCCTCGTGAGAACAACTGAGGCTATCTGATGTGTAGACAGTGGAGCTGGTCACAAAAGTCAAGCAATACAACCACGTGGCATTCCGATGCAGGCCATAGTGAACTTTTTAGCCATTGTTTCCCTCCTTTTGTCTCTGTTTTTATACTCGGTAGACATAACATCCCAAAGACGAGGGAGGGTGTGTAAATCCTCAATGATTTTTAGAGTAATTTCCATCGCAAAACAACAGAACACGAAACACAACACCAACACGTGGCGGCTATCTGCACACTGGCATCGACGTGTCCCGGGACTTTGTCTCGCGACACGTTCAGACTTCATCATGTTGCGCAACATTTGTATCATGTATCCCATTTCGAATGGGAGACCTGCGACATGCAACTTTTGTATCGCGACACTCCCAAACACGGAAAAATTGTCGCAGGACATCCCTAGAACTTGTCGCGGTCATCGTGTTCCGCAACTTTGTCGCTTGGTGTGTACTAGCCGTTACTAGTGATTTCATTTTTCTGTTCTTTCATCTCCTAACTTTTACCCAATTTTTTATTTCTTTCCTTCATATCTTCATCTTTCAGTTCCACAGTTTATATGTAATCTTTTCTCTTTATCCCCATTTCTATTGTCTGTTAGGTCATCAGATCAGAGGTTGGATGGATCCTCACGTAGCACCACCAGACATTATGCGGTTTTACATAAAACGCAAAAACCGAAGGCAACGCGAAAATGATACATGCAAGAGGAGATGCGAAGAGGTTTGCCATTGATTTCTTCAGGTCATCAAAATAACCGCTCGTTTAGGGTCCCGTAGCTGTGAACTCACATTCGGGAGATAGTGGGTTCGAATCCAATCGTCGGCAGCCCTGAAGATAGTTTTGCCTGGTTTCCTATTTTCACACCAAGGAAATGCTGAGGCTATACCTTAATTAAGGCCATGGCCGCTTCCTTCCCAATCATATCTCTTTCTCATTCTTGCGTCGGCGATAACCTACAACGTGTTAGCGCGACGTTAAACAACTAGCAAAAATTGATCATGAATTCTCATACAACGAAGCAGAAGTGGTCTTAGGGATTGTGACACGGTGACATGTCTCCCCCTAGATTAATGAAAAAAAAATAGCCATATATAGTTAAAATTTAGACCACATTCTTGCAAATGAGAGCAACACTTTGTCATTGTCTGACCGCGGTATGTCGTGTAACGGTTGTGTGGGATGTAACCAGACGTGCACATCATAAGTTCGATCGACATGGAGATCTCGCATGTTGAATTATGTTCGAATGGATGTGTTTTTGAATGTAAAGCTACGCAAAGTGCAAACGAGTTCCCGAGAGAGCAAACAACAAATAAACAATTGAAAAGGGCCATGGCTTACATCGAGCACCGTCTTTGTAAAATTCGCTTACTGGATCCCGGCGGCTCTGTAGAGATTACAGAGGCCAAATTATTGGGAAAGAAATCTTTTAAATCTATTTTGACAGTAATAGAAGAAAATAAATTTGTAATAGATGAAAAAAGAGTGAAAGTGTGTGTGTGTGTGTGTGGGGGGGTAAAAAGCTGATAGCAGCGTGACTCGAACTCTCAATCTTCATAAATGGAATGGAGAGCCTTAAGCAGTAGACCACCTCGCCACAGTCTCTCGCGTGACGGTACCTGGCATACTAAACCTCCCGTAACTTTTTTCGACATTTTCC
Organism: Anabrus simplex; assembly: GCF_040414725.1. Lineage (NCBI taxonomy): Eukaryota > Metazoa > Arthropoda > Insecta > Orthoptera > Tettigoniidae > Anabrus > Anabrus simplex. The sequence goes on along the minus strand of NC_090271.1, from coordinate 97,213,953 downwards.
AAATCGCTCTTTTCGAAAATTTTTGAGAGTTACACGCTACTACTTTGCCAGTGTGTTTTTGTGATGTACTACCAACCTACAAAGTTTGATCAAAATCGGTGACGCGGACATCGTGACCTCCTCTTGCAAAACACATTACAATGTAAGCATCTCACACATTGTTCTAATTACAAAACTTGAAAGCAGTGAGAAATAATGTCTCACATATTCCTGAGAGCAAGGCATCGGAGACTGATATTGCAGCCCAGACTCTCGTCCCTCTCCCCTCGACTCGTCCCGCGCGGCTTGCTGCTGTAAATCGTTTGGGAGAGGGGACCGGGGCGATAGGTGGCGCTAGGCTTCGGTCCGTCAGATCGCCACTGCTAACTATCAACCATGCGTTACTCATCGTATACACTTCCTCACCTCATACTTCTGAATTAATTATACAGATAACAGAGTGCTGGTATTTCACTCCCGTTTGCTTCTACATCCTTGTAGGAAGATACTACAGGGCTGCTGTTAAATGAGTAATATAGTTTCCTCTTTATTGGTAGATCTGCTAAAATGAAATATAATATTTCAGGTTTAGTGTTCTCTTTTTATGGCTGGAATTCAACACGTGATCATGGGTCGGACACCACCACTGATCTCCCGAGGAAGCTAAATAACCAGTGAACGACGGGTACGACCTCTGTAAAATTAAACATTTTCATTCAATAATAATAATAATAATAATAATAATAATAATAATAATAATAATAATGGTGTATGGCATCTGCATAGGCTTGGTGGTGACCCAATGAGGATAAAATGAATGGCGATGACGTCATAAACACCCAGTCCCCAAGCCAGGGAAATTAACAGTATGAGGGGGTTGATTCTGAAAATTAAACCGGAGCCATCGGGACAAAGGCAAGCATTCTATCCATTTAGCCACAAAGCCGGACTTTAATTTGCTAAATCTCAGGCTACCACCTCCACTGATCAGGGGTTGAGCATTGACAGAAGCAGAGGCCAGGGCTGTAGCCTGTAAAGCAGCTTTGACAACACAGCAGGCTTCTCCGTTGGCTATTGGCTGCAGCTCAAAACGCTTAAGGCTTGACGTTCACTAAACCAACCATCGAAAAGGGGCAACCTAAGTCTAGTGGTAGTCCACGTTTTGATCCCAGCATACGCCACTGGGCAGCAAGTTACCATCAACGAGTCCTGTTCAAAGCGGCGTTCTCGATATCATCCCATCTGATGTTAACTATTCGTAGTCTTTTTTTAATATTTGACGCCATGTTTTGCGTGGTCTGCGCGGTTTACGCCTGTCACCTGCTGGTTTCCATCGCACGACGCCCGTTCCTCGAGTATCGGCTGCGTGGTAAACGAAGAATGTGGTCGTCTAGACGTATTCGACATTCCTCCACATGAAATTTCCTCGGACACTCTGTCGTAAGATTTCCTCGTTGATGACTCGGTCACGCCAAGTGACGCCAAAAACTTTGCGTAGACAACGTGGATAACGTTGATGGAATAGGTTGACTTTTCATGCTGTCTGCGCCGTAAGTGTCCATGTTTCACGGGCATGGATCGCTGTCGGGATGACGATTGTTTTATAAAGTTTGAGTTTTGTCTCCTTATCGACCGTTGAAGTGGACAAGTTTATTATAATATAATATAATATAATATAATATAATATAATATAATATAATATATAATATAATATAATATAATATAATATAATATAATATAATATAATATAATATAATATAATATAATATAATATAATATTATTATTATTATTATTATTATTATTATTATTATTATTTCGTGTGGCTATTAACTCAAGTGGTGTGTAGTCCTTGTAAGGCATGCCCTCCGACGAGTGTGTGTGGCGTCTGGTGTGTTATTGTAGTGTGTGGTGTATGAGTTGTAAGGATTTTGGGGACAGTGCAAAATCCCAGTCCCCGAGCTAAGGGAATTAACCATTTAAGGTTAAAATCTCCAACCAACCCGGGAATCGCACACGCAGCCTTCTGAACCGAAGGCGACTACGCTGACCATTCTGCCAAGGAGCGGGATACAATCTAGAAGACTGTGGGCTATTCACGATTATTTCATCAATATACTCAATTACGTGAAATACACATTAGGCTCAAAGTGTATTGAGGAAGTACCGGTGTCCTCAAGATGAAGTAATATGATCTGTATGTGTGTCCTAAGGCTATCGATGTAATTGAAGAGTGGACACTCATCCGAGTGCAGAACGAGCCGCACCCATTGTCTCTTTAAGTTTGCCGCAGGGATCGGTGTCCGGTCCACTCTTCTATTCAAAAACAATTAAGCTGCGAACTTACTTTCAGTGGCCACTCTCCTACCTTTCTTCTTGTCAAGGCTGCTTTACACGCCCTCCACTTTCACTACACACGCCAATGCTTCACCCACACTAGCTTTTACTACCGAAATTGTTATTGAGGTTGTAGAATTGATCACCTGTGTATACTGAAGTTACGACTATGTTCGTATCGTATTTACGAATGTTATTTCTCCTCCTGACTAGTGGGCAGTTGGCGTAGGTTACTTATAATGTAGTTCAGGAATAGAAAGATGTTCTCGAGGACCAATTAGCAAGCTACAACAAGGAAGTGGCTATGCCGTTGCGTTACAATAACATTTCCTCGTATTTTGAATTATGAAAATTATCCTTTAATGAGCGGAATATGTGTCCCGTATAAGTTTCGTAGTGGTGCAGTTTCTTTCACGATTTTGCATCGATACACTGATTTGCTTCCCGTTACTTTCATTCTATCATTATTTTATTCTTTTGTTTATTACTTATTTACTATTGTTTTGACGTCGCACTAACTCAGGATATTGGCGATGATAGGATAGGAAATAGGAATGAGTAGGAAGCGGTCGACATTAAGCATTTACCAGATGTAAAAGTAGGAAACCACGGAAAACCACTATCAAGGCTGCAGCCAACTCGCTTGAATTTTATTTATTCCTTATTAAACACTTTAAAATTTTTACCGATACAACCAGCTGTGTGCTAGGAGTGCGCAAGCTACCTGCCATATTTCATTCTCAGGTTTACACTTTCATCTTTATATTCTTGGCTAATAATTTTCAACCTCAAGCTACTCCGTTCTTCCACCGAGATGTTCCAAGTTCTTTATAAGCATTATCCCATAACTTATTAACATTTTCATGAAGGTTTATCTGTGTTTATTCTATACCTCATTCACTTTGACGCTCGTGCATCTCTTTCAGCCAGCAGGGATGATTTTCCTGTTCTCTTATTATTATTATTATTATTATTATTATTATTATTATTATTATTATTATTATTATTCCCGTAATTTTCCCCATTTTTTTTTTTTTTTTTGGAATCGGCACTCTGTCTGGATTTGGCCCAGTTTTAAGCTGACTTTCCTGACGCCAACCCTCTGTGAAAAGATATATTCCCTATCTCATGTTTTTGTGATGATTAATATTATGGTGTGTTGCATGTAGAAGGAGAGGACTGTATTTTTAAAATTGTATATAAATAAAGTAAATTTTAGCTTTCCGTCTTATCGATTATGCGATCAGATACAATTTTGTATTTTTCTTTTTATTAATTATGAATTGACTTGATGAACTGAACTTATACATTTTAGATGACCACAAACCCCATCCCTGAGCCAGGGAAATTAACCAGACGTAGTTAAAACACCCGACCCAGCCGGAAATCGAACCCAGAGCCCCCCAACTGAAGACCACTACGCTGACCATTCAGCCAGGGAGCCAGATAATATTATTACTACTATTATTATTATTATTATTATTATTATGTTTATTCATGTTATATCTCCATATATGGTATAATATAGAGATAAAAGAAACTCTGTAGGTTTGAATAGAAATCGGCCTGTCGAGTAGACATAAAGCCAATAAATTGTAGGGTTCGATTAGCCACACCCATTTTCCTTGCGTGGTTCTTCGTGGTTGTCCAATGTCAGATGGTAACATGGCTTTCATTCTGAGGTTGTGGCTACATCCGTTGAACACTTAGTCCACATTAATTACGAATGTACTTGCCAGAAAAGGTACCTCATTAGCAAAGGTTATTGTCTTTTTAATATTATATATTTAAAAATACATCTTTCTCAAAGGCAATGCAAATTGAGTAGAATTTAAAAAAACAGCGAAGCTCAGAAATTATATCTGGAATCGGACCCGCACTTTAATTTTAATAGTGTTAATAGGCTGAAAAATAACTCTACTACCTACCATTAAATGTACATTGTAGTTTGGAATCGTGAGTAACTGTTACCTATTACGCTCTAGGACACTCCATTGTTTCATTAATGTATTTGTCTGTTTTCGTTGCCTTTGGCCAATATAATCGACCTATTGCAAACTTTCTTCTTAATCAGGAATCGTATTATTGTTTTGATGTGCAGCAGTTGCCTTCCACTTGCGGACAAGGGGCTACATGAAGCTTCGCCAATAGTATATGGTAATCCAGAAAATTAAAAGTAAATTCCTTCTGAAAGTAAAGAATAACCTTTATTCTTTGATCTAATTTCTGCAACATATTGCAAGATTTTAGATACTTACAGTGAAATTATTCAACTTCCATGTCGTGCACATGTAGTGGACTCTATTTCTGGAATAGGCACATACATGTATATATGGTAACCCTTTGATGTTTACTCAATATATGCTGAATGAAAGAGAACAAATTTCCAACAATCCCCTCATATACTCCGCTCATGGTTTCACTACCTGGTTAGCAACATCTGCGAGCAGATTTCCTTCTCAGAATAGATAAGTGAACATTACTATGCTCATTTACAAGGCCCTTTATAAATTATTTGGAATAAAAAGTAATATGAAGAATGTATTGGGCACTGTCACTTTCTCACTGAACTCAAGAACATCAATATGTTGTGTGAGTAAGCTACTTACATTGTAAAATTAAAGACGATATTACACATCTTTCCCATGCTTTTCTGTAAGTTGTCCATTGACAAAGAATGAAGGAAGCATGTTTCCACGGGAAATTGGACTTTCTCTTACGTATATAATAATATTGTTTCAAACTGATCAGAACTTCTCGGTGTCTCTCGCTTCGAGTACAATGAAAGCATCTTCTCAGCAAATTTAATTTTATCACAGACAAAGACAAAGACAATTTTAGATTAAGACGTTAATTTATCAAGCTATGTGCGTGTGTATCTTATAAATAAAATTCCAGGAGGTCCGTTGTCTTTAATGCCATTCATTTCGACAAATTTTGAAATAGTTATCCGTTTAGGTCAATTGAAGATCGTATCAGCAGATTTAGTCTTTTGTGTCTGTTTCTTTGTCTTTTTGTTCCACCATCACGAGCAAACGGATAAATAGATCTTGACCAAACTTCATATTTAGAGGCTACTCATCCAGGAGCAGGTTTCGATGCGCATATCATTTAAAAATAACTGAATAGACAGGGGTTTATAGGAAGACTAGAAGAGCTCTATACAATTTTCTTTTACACTATTTAATATATATTGACCAAAATTCATATTTAGAGTCTATTCATTAAAGTGCAGGTTTCGATATGCGTATCTTTAAAAATCACTGAATAGATTGTGGGTTTATACGAAGACCAGAACAGTTTTTTTTTTCATTTTCTCTCACACCATTGATTATATCTCCACCAAACTTCATATTTACAGTTAACTCATCCAGGAGCAGGATTCAATATGCATATCATTCAAAAATCACTAAATAGCCTAGGGGTTTAAAGGAAGACCAGAAGAGTTTTTTTTTATTTTCCCTTACACTGTTGAATATACGTAAAATCAATTATCTATATATGAGAGCCACTTCATTTTAAATTTTTATTATGTACATAATTTCGCTTACTCTTCAAATGGCGGAGAAAATTACTATTTTCTACAGGCTTCATGCTCTGCAACCAGTGACGGACACCCCAGCAGACCTGCAGTTATTTGAAGGATCCATAATAGGAGAAAATCAAAGGATGCATCATATTTCTCGCGGCTTCACAATTCCCCCCCCCCCAAAAAAAGAAACTAGAGAGCATTTTTACTCTTTTTGATGGGACAAATATTAAGGGATGTATCATCAATGTCAGAGCGTCACGCCAGTGGTCAGAGATACAATATGCAACCTGAAAACCACGAAGAATTTCACACAACTTCGGACCAGGACTTGCACCATACAATAAATTCAAAAATCTTCATCATTCTCTCTCGACTTTGTTCAGCCTCATCATATTTCACATTACTGTCAAGCGCTTTCGTACGAAAATATCATTTTAATGTCGTATTAAACGTGTGAATGCAGCCATGTTACTTCGGATAAATTCCTGAAGGTGAACACGTAATCCACAGCAAATTCCCGTGCGAAGATCGGGTACAAATGCTAGCGGTTTTTTTTTGTAATACAACCGTTTGTCTTACATAATCAGAGCACATTGATTGTGCAAATTAACGACTCTTTGAAGCAAATGTGCGTCTATCTACAACGTGAAACAATATTATAGCTTCAGTGTAACGTAAAGTCAATTATAAAAAATATAAAAAATAATGGACTCAGGAGCGAAAAGACATTCACAGTGCAAGAATGAAGGAGTACTGGTCTAAGAAGAAAGCTGCTAGAGATAAGGACCACGTGGTCCATAGCAGACCCAAACGGAACTAAAAATAATATAATAAAGTAATATAATAATAATAATAATAATAATAATAATAATAATAATAATAATAATAATAGTGATAATAATAATATTAATAATAATATTAATAATAATAATAATTCAAGGACGTGTTGCAGAGCCGGCCTCAATGACCTACTTGGGAATATTTAAGAGGAGTTTAGTTTTAATAGTTCACTGATATGCAGAAATACGAACCTTGTATGCAACTGTCTCTACCCTACACCCACCGGCTGAACTTTGTTAGTGGGAGGATTTCTTCATGATTGGTCTGTATATGTAAGATCAACTCCCGCTTATTTAACCTTATCTTTTTTGTATCATGTCGTGTCAGATTATAGAGCGTAAAGGCAGTGGGCTAAATTGTCTCGTGATACGCCTGCTCTTACCATTGCTGTACTTGTTAATTATCACTAAACTAGTTAGACACTTACGGTTTTTCGAACATTAGCGATTGTTGGAGGTCAGTTTTAGGTTCACTTGTGCGAAATTACGTTGAACTTTAATGCGCATGACGTTGTGTCCTGTAAAGCTACATTAATAGCAGATGTTGGAAACATACGCTGCGTGAAAGTTACTGGTTCACCAGTCCACATAATGAAATCACCCTCTCGACTTGTATCGAAATCATTAATTATAGGAAATGCTTCTAGTTTTTAATTCAAGGACGTGTTACAGAGCAGGCCTCAATGACTACTTGGGAATATTTAAGAGGAGTTAAGTTTTTATAGTTCATTGATATGCAGAAATACGAACTGTAAACAGAGCTATTTCTTCATCGAGTTATACTTGAAGAGACCTCAACTTCGTTTCTCTATCCATGTCAAGTTCAAGAGATTCCTGGGAGTGTTTTCGAGGAAATACTCTACGGAAATTTCCCAATATATAAAGTGGCTAACTGCATAACGATAAATAAAATGTTCAGGTGACAACAGCTGTCAAGAAACATGGAACAAGTTAAGATGAAATATGCTACAATAAATTACATTAATATATTTCGAAAGTAGATTCAATATATATCCTCTCACACAGTTTCAGTAATTTGGATATTAACGTGACGTTAGTCTCCCTCCGTGGTGTAGTGGTTAGTGTGATTAGCTGCCACCCCGGGAGGCGGGTTCGATTGCCGGCTCCACCAGGAAGTTTGAAAAGTGGTACGAAGTTTGAAACTGAGCCCACTCAGCTTCGGGAGGTCAACTGAGTAGAGAGAGAATCGATTCCCACCTCATACATCCTCGAAGTGGTTTACCGTTCTTTGTTTCCCACTTATCCCCCAGGCAAATACCGGGATGGTACCTAACTTAAGGCCATGGCCAAATCCTGCCCTCTTCCTTGCCTAACCCTTCCACACTTCCCATCCTCCCATAAGGCTCCTGTTCAGAATAGCAGGTGAGGCCACCTGGGCGAGGTACTAGTCCTCCTTGCCAGTTGTATCCCCGACCCAATGTCTCACGTTCCAGACGGTAGACAGGGAATCCCTCCAAAGTCCGAGGGAAAAACCAACTCTTGAGGGTAAACAGATTAATAATAATAATAATAATAATATTAATAATAATAATAATAATAATAATAATAATAATATGGCCTCAGCTACCGTGTGCAGACATTTCAATTTGACGCCATCTGGCTGTCTGTTCGTCAATTTCGACGTTCCGTTTTACTCTAGGCCCACTAGATGACAGACCGAGTAAACCGCAACTCTCTTGGGCGTGTATGGCTGAGATTTAATGAATTTTGTCGGGTAAATACCAAATGTGTCACCAGAGATCTTTTACATGCCGACATCGTACGACATGGAGTGTATAATGGACTTTATTCCGTCCTTCAAAAATCCGACTCATTTGCCGGATTTGAACCCGCTATCTTGGGATCCGGAGGCCGACACACTACCAACTGATCCACGGAGGCAGCTATTAAGAAATAATAATAATAATAATAATAATAATAATAATAATAATAATAATAATAATAAGAGAAGAAGTTCGTGTGCCTATTACTAGTCTGATGGAGCCCTTGTGAGGCAGACCCTCCGACGAGATTGGGCAGCATCTGCCGTGTATAGGAAACTGGGGGGAAATTGTGGTGGAGGATAATGTTATGTGTGTTGTATGACCTGCAAGGACATTCGTTACAGCATACGCATCCAGTCCCCGAGCCACGGAAATAAACCATTTAATGTTAAAATATACGACCCTGCTGGGAATCGAACCCGTTCAACTAAGAAGCCGGACTTTTAAGAATTGGATGATATAGCTAGTTTTATGTAAAATTTAAATATTTTAGAGGTTTATTACGTAATGAAACCTTACGTCCGACTCATTGGCTGAATGGTCAGCGTTGAGGCCTTCGGTTCAGAGGGTCCCGGGTTCGATTCCCGGCCGGTTCGGTGATTTTAATCGCGTCTGATTAATTCTTTTGACGCGGGGTCTTGGGTTTGTTTTCGTTCCAACACTTTCCTCTTCATAATCAGACAATTCACTACACTACCAGCCACCAAAGAAACACTTAATAGTGATTACATCCCTCCATATAGGGTTGGTGTCAGGAAGGGCATCCAGCCGTAAAACAAGGCCAAATCCACATGTGGGACGCGGTTCGCACCTGCGACCCCATAGATGTGGGGAAAGGAGTAGAAGAAGAAGATTAATGAAACCTAATACCTTTTCACCATTCATCTACGTATAACAATTCTTGTACTGTGACCGGTGCCAGACTGGAATTCCTTACCAGTCAGTGTCAAGAAAAGTGATTCTTCTTCTTATTCATCCGTTTACCCTCCAGGGTCGGTTCTTTCCTCGGACTTAGCGAGGGATCCCACCTCTACCGCCTCAAGGGCAGTGTCATTGAGCGTGGGACTTGGGGTGGGTTATACAACTGGGAAAGAGTACAGGTACCTCGCCCAGGCGGCCTCACCTGCTATGCTGAACAGGGGCCTTGTGTGGGAATGGGAAGACCGGAAGGGATAGACAAGAAATAGGGAAGGAAGCGGCCGTGGCTTTAAGATAGGTACCATCCCGGCATTTGCCTGGAGGATAAGTGGGAAACCGTGGAAAACCACTTCGAGGATGGCTGAGGGGGAATAGAAGCCCCTATACTCAGCTGACCTGCCGAGGCTGAGTGGACCCTTTTCCAGCCCTCGTACCTGTTTTTAAATTTCGTGGCGGAGCCAATCACATTAACTACTACACCACATTAGCGGACGGAAAGTGATTCATTAACTAAATTCAAGAGATCTTGCCGAGATGATCTGTTTTAAACTACCGACTGACGTGTGCACTGTACGGCTGAGCGAGTGAATGGCGATAGAATGTGTTTCTCTGGCATACGTAGACCTAGTCGATAGTTGTATAAAATGTGCATTTATTTTGTGTGTTTGTGTTTGAGCATATTATTTCATATTGATTAATGTACAGTATACTATTTTAACTCCTTCATAAATCTGAGTGAGAGTGAGAGCGTGTGCGTGAGCATTATGGAACTCTGCTAGGCCTAAATTATAAGGAAATATATCTGCAGAAAGGTATTGCATGGTAAATGTGGTTAAGTGTAAGAAAGGGCAATGCGCCCTAACATCGCCACTTGAAGGAGGATAAATAAATAAATAAATAAATAAATAAATAAATAAATAAATAAATAAATAAATAAATAAATATATCTATAAATAAATCAATAAATAAAAAATAAATAAATTATTTTTGCTATCTGCTTTACGTCGCACCGACACAGATAAGACTTATAGCGACGATGGGATAGGAAAGGCCTAGTAATGGGTAGGAAGCGGCCGTGGCCTTAATGAAAATGGGAAACCACGGAAAACCATCTTGAGGGCTGCCGACAGTGGGGTTCGAACCCACTATCTCCCGGATGCAAGCTCACAGCCGCGCGCCCTTAACCGCACGGCCAACTCACCTGGTATATAAATAAATAAATAATCTCGTAATTAGTGTGTCTGTCTGTACATTGACAATTTTGGCGACATCTTCGTATAGTTATCCGTTTCAGGTGCAATAATGACCATCTGTGTATTTTTTAGCTCTGGTGTCTGTCCGTCTGTCTGATTTCTTATAACTGAAATACAACTGAATATGTTTCTAAACTTGATATTTAGAACCCACCTGTCCTTCGGTAGGTTTTAAGACCAATTTTATTTCTGAATATCCAAATTGCCTGGGGGTTTATACGAAACCGAAACTACAGTAGGGGTGAAATATAAAAATAATCGTAAACGACCGATATGTTTGCCGAATCCATAGCTTTGGGGGTTGCAGAAATGAACTCTGAAACTCTGGATGCAGGTTAAGACAAAGTTAAGTCCCAATCGGAAGGGAGTGAGAAAGGGTGAAGAAAAGAAATGTCCAAAATAACCGAGTTTATGGACGTATATGTGTATATTGTAGCACACCACTCAACCAAACTTGGTACACATATGACTTATTATCTGGAAAAAATTACTATGGGCGTAAAATATCTCTGGTACCCCTAGGGGCGGGGTTGAAGAATGGAAAATACAGAACGAGGGGTGAAATATAAAAATAATAACAACGACGAATATTAAAGTAGAGTGCGTAGTTTTCTGGGTCGCTGAAGTGAATAATGACACTCTGGACGTCGTTGAAGTCCATGTTCGGCTCCCGTCGGTATGGGGATGAGAAGGGGTGAAAAGGGAAATGGCCGAAATGGCTGAAATTACGCATGTATGTGTGTTTCTTTCAGCGTAGCCCTCATTTAATATCGGTACACATACGACGTACTAACTGAAATAAAATATAAGGTTGGAGTAAAACACCCCTAGCGCTCCTAGGGGAGGGGGCGAAGTATAAAAATAAAAGAAAATGCCTTATATCAATGAATGTTGAATCCATTGTTTACGAGGTCGCTGAGTTGAACTGTGACACTGTGGATAGTGGTTAAGACGTACTTCAGCCGCAATGAGTATGGAGGCTGAGAAGAGGTGAAAATTAATGTAAAAATAACAGAGATTATGGATGTATGTTGGTATGTTCCAGAATAGCTGTCAACTAAACTTGGTACACATATGACTTACTTCCTGAAGAAAATACTGTTGTGGGAAACACTCCTAGCACTCATAGGGGAGGGGGTTAAATATAAAAATAAACAAAACGACTGAGTTGAACTGTGGCACTGTGGATGATGGTTAAGTCATAGGCCTACTTTAGCCGCAATCCTAATGGAGGTTGAGAAGGGGTGAAAATGACCGAGATTGTGGATGCATGTTGTTACGTTACAGAATAGTTCTCAACGAAACATGGTACACACATGATTCACCATCTGTAAAAGAATACTATGGACATGAAATATACCAGACACCGCTGGGGGTGGGGAATGGGGGGGTTGACATGTAAAAATAAAGAAAAGTAACCTATATTAATGTCGAATCTATTGCTTATGAGGCACTGAGATGAACTGTGACGCTCTGGATACCGTTTAAGTCCACGTTCATTCTCCATTGAGACGCGGGGCAGAGATTGGCTTAAAAGTAAAAGTAAAATAACAGAGATTAGAGCTAAATCCACTGCTTTTGGGATCGCAAGGCTGATTGTTGACAGTCTCAGTCACAATTCAAGTCGTCTACATCGTATCTATAGTGCGACGGATAAATACATATAGTTATCACTTCTAATTTTTAGACTTCCCAATCAATTCGAGCTCCGATAAGGACAAAGATTTTTCTTCAATTTGCTTTACGTTGCACCTACACAGTTAGGTCTTATGGTCACGATGGGGCAGAAAAGGTCAAGGAGTGACAAGGTGCCTGGTAATAATAATTTCGTGTGGCTATTTCTAGCCGAGTGCAGCCCTTATAAGGCAGACCCTCCGATGAGGGTGGGCGGCATCTGCCATTTGTAGGTAACTGCGTATTATTGTGGTGGAGGATAGTGTTATGTGTGGTGTGTGAGTTGCAGGGATGTTGGGGACGGCACAAACACCCAGACCCCGGACCATTGGAATTAACCAATTAAGGTTAAAATCCCCGGGAATCGAACCCGTGACCCTCTGAACCGAAGGCCAGTACGTTGACCATTCGGCCAACGAGTCGGACAGGTGCCTGGTGTAAACATGGGAAACCACGGAAAACCATCTTCAGGGCTGCCGACAGTAGGTCAATTCAAGATCGTACCAGTAGTTTTTAGCTTTCGTGCCTGAATAGATCTCGACTAAACTTCATATTTAAAGTCTGCTCATCCAGGAGCAGGTTTCAATACGTATACATACATACATACATACATACATACATACATACATACATACATACATACATACCGGTATGCCTTGCAGCGTTCAGCCTGCAAACCTATGTGTATTTAATGAACGTCGCCACAATCCTCTACTTGCAACTAGTGCTGTGGACTCATTTAGTTCTATACCTCTTATTTTTAAAAAGTTAGAAACAGAGTCTAACCATCGTAGTCTTGGTCTACTTCTCCTCCTCTTGCCCTCATAACAGAGTCCATTATTCTCCTAGGTAACCTATCTTCCATCATTTGCATCATAAGACCCCACCAATGAAGCCGGTTTATGCGTACAGCTCAATCCATCGAGTTCATTCCTAACTGAGCCTTTATATCCTCGTTCCGAGTACCCTCCTGCCATTGTTCCCATCTTTTTGTACCAGCAATCATTCTCGCTATTTTCATGTCTGTTACTTCTGAATAAGATATCCAGAGTCCACCCACCTTAAAGCAAAGTTGGTCTGAAAACAGACCGAAGGAAATTTAGTTTCGTCCAGGAGCTGACTTCCTTCTTATAGGATACTGTTGATCGCAATTGCCTACGCATATAAAAATCTGTAAATAGACTGGGGGTTTATAGGGAGACCAGAAGAGTTTTTTCAACTTTCCCTTCATGTAAAATAATTTTTGGTATGTACCTAATTTTGCTTGCTCTTCAAATGACGGAGAAAATTATTATTTTCTACGGGCTTCACACTCTGCAACCATTGACGGACATCCTCGCAGACGTACAGTCTTGTGAAGGATCCATAACAGGGGAAAATCAGAGGATGCATGAAACATCTCTCGGCTTTAAAATTACCCCCATCTAATGTATCTGAACACAGCGGTAACATGAGGTAGAACTTTTCACTTTGGTGTCTGTCTGTCTGTTATCTATCTGTTTGTATATTCCTAAAAGTGGAAAACAGCTGGGCTTATTTAAACCAAACTACGTGTTTGGATTCTCACGATTGTGTTATCAGTTGCATGTGATGCCATGGTAATCACATGGAGTTGGTATTTATAGGAAGATGATTCTCAAATATTTTCGTTAACATTAGGCCTATCAAAAGACAGTATATAAAAAACGTTTAAGAATGTGTTATTTTCGTTTATGCCATGCACGTTTTTATTGTACGACGGATAATAACGCAGACGATTACGAAAAACTGGATTTTTTGTCCATGTCCCGTGGGACATGCCGTGCATGTCACTTCAAGGTGGGCAACGGGAAGACTACAGAGCCATTTGACTCTCTAAAACGTAGGAAAATAGTATTTTCAACATCAACTTACGTTTTTCTAAATGGACCCCCTGTATTATTTTCGTAAGCAATCGTTAATATGAAAAATCAAATAAGTAATGGCGTTTGTTTCATCGCAATAGGTCGATTACACTCCGATATATTGCAACGTTAAGTTGGCGCTTGAGATAAACGAAACGCGCAGTAGTTGCACATCCCGAGATTCCAGCACGAATCTCACGGTCCTCTTACTCGCGATATGATTGCCGTAGTACAATGCGACAGGCGCTATACTTAATGCTATTTGCACTGTTATCAAGAGATGAAAATAAGAGAATTTCCTTACAGTAACTTTGGTGTACGAATTATGTACATTTTGAAGTAGTACAGCACAGGTACTGCAATGTACTGTCTAGGTAAATAAAACACCCAAGAGAGAAACCGTTATTTACATATCCTTTTGCTGTGGCAGTAAACCCTTCTCTTATTTTCATCCCTCTTGATAACAGTGCAAATAGCATTAAGTATAGCGCCTGTCGCATTGTAGTACGGCAAACATATCGCGAGTAAGAGGACCGTGAGGTTCGCGCTTGACTCTGGGGATGTGCAACTGCTGCGCGTTTCGTTTATCTCAAGCGTCAACTTCACGTTGCAATATCTCGGGATGTAATTGACCTATTGCGATGAAGCAAACACCATTACTTATGTGATTTTTCATGTTGACGATTGCGCACGAAATAATACAGGTTGTCCATTTAAAAAAAACGTAAGTTGGTGTTGTAAATACTATTTCCCTACGTTTTTGACTGGGTAATAGTATTTACTTTAATTAGCCCCTTCCCTGCCTTCATGCCTGTGAAAGTTATTTTTCAATATCTCTTGTTGTTCCAGATATATCTGCGGTGAAAGGTTTAAGTGGGCCACCCTGTATATTAAGGGAGGTATTATCAACGTTAGAGCGTCACGCAATTGTTCAGGGATACAACATGCAACCTGAGAATCACGAAGAATTTCGCACAACTTCGGACCAGGAACTGGACCGTACAATAAATTTGGAAATCGTTATCATTCTTCTTGGACTTTGTTCAGCTTTATCATATTTCACGTTACTGCCACGCGCTTTCGTACGAAAATATCATTTCAACCTGTCGCATTAGACGTGTGAACAGAGCCATGTTACTTCGCATAAATTCCTGAAGGTGAACATGTAATGACTACAAATTCCCGTGCGAAGAACGGGTACAGTGATAGTGTTCTCTATGATTGGAGCCACTTCATTTCGCCCGCGTACTTCATCGTTTGTCGCATGTATCAAGAAGTGTGGGTGGCGTGAACGCTACTGATCCACGAAATATCACTGTAATATTTGTCACAATGTGAAAGGTTATCATTGATTTACTCAAATAAAGTCTAAAATCCCAGGTAGATTAAGAAATACCGTCGTTACTAGCAAGAAATATGAATACGTACTTACGAGCTGTAAACAGGAGTCCATCATGTTGCATATCGCTGCTCGCGCCGTCTTTTGTTTGTTTCTTGAGGTCCAGGGCTGGCACCGATGAATGGAAGTGCCATGTCTGTGGATTCTCATTATCTTTGTACATTTGTCTAGCGCGGACAGTTCAAAAAGCAAAATGGAGGTGAACAACATTAAGGATGTTATCGCTTTTTTTGAGGACGAAAATCACCATTTAATAAGGAAATTACAAGACCTAAATCTCGTGCCGAAGCAACCGGAAAATAGCATGATCCCTGGACCAACAGATATATTACTTTATTAAAGGAACATCACT
This sequence comes from Anabrus simplex, assembly GCF_040414725.1. NCBI lineage: Eukaryota > Metazoa > Arthropoda > Insecta > Orthoptera > Tettigoniidae > Anabrus > Anabrus simplex. The sequence goes on along the minus strand of NC_090271.1, from coordinate 97,198,005 downwards.
ATTAGACAATTGACAGTTGAAGTGACACGACACCAAAGCATTACCGTGAGCAAAGACATGACACACGAAAGTGTTGTGTTACACACAAACAAAACACGGAAGCCCTGCGACGCAGAAAAAAATGTATATAGCTGTAAGGCAGTAAAGTATGTATTCTGTAAAATTAAATATTTCCATAATTTCTTAATCTACCTGGGATTTTAGACTTTGAGTAAATCAATGATTACCTTTCATATATGACAAATATTACAGTGATATTTCGTGGATCAGTAGCGTTCACGTCACCGAAGTGTGAGTCCAGATGTCCACCGTAGCATCCTTGTTTACATTACAGTGAATCGTTACTCCACTTCCTTGGCAACCGTAGAGAGCGACGGGCCGTACTCAGAGCTGTATACTTTTTTTATTTAAGTTGGTCACCAAAGGACACCACTCATAGTCCGCAGTTTAAGCCAACTATTGCATATGCTGTTGGTGATTTCTGGCTGGAAGGTCCCATCCTCAGCATTTGTCGAGTCGAGATATTTACAATCTTGTTTTCCTGTAATCTGATACCGTTGATTTTAATGGTACCTCTTTCCGTCAAGTGTGTGCTAATACGACACTTCTGCAACGTAATGCATGCTGCGACCATCTTCCACCAAAACAACTGCTTTCGCAGCTTGTTCAGGGATTAACGGCATGTTTACTCCAGAAAGCTGATTAAGAGAATCATAGAAAGATCCTACAAACACGTGTGATTGAAAGGGGAACAATTAAAGGTACAACAAGAGCGGGAAAACATTATTGGCTCACATCCAGCCATATGTTTTCCAGGTTGCGCGGGAAAGAAACAATTGAGGCTAGTGCAATAAACAATCAACACTTCATTGTTTACCCGCAAAGCATCGCCAAAAGCATACCCCGTCTAAAAAACAATGGTTGAAGTGCTTCACTTCGATTAAATAGATAATTACACATCATTTATTGGGTGTTGCGTTTTTCGTGCCGCTCAGTGTATATTCCTCATCCTTCCAGTTCAGTCGCGGGCCAAACTCATTGAGGTGGTTTTTCCACATTTGTACTTGTAGTTGAATCTCCTACTTGCTATCACTGGCCATCGATATATTATCAGCATACAATACAGTGTAGAGTACAGGTCTCTGAAGATCTTCCCTAATGGCGTAGATAATTATAATGAAAAGTAGAGGTTCGAATGCTGACCCCTGATGGACTCCACCTGAGATTGGGAACACGTTTGATATGCCAGCAACTTATTGAAAATGGCTTGACCCATCCTATTATTCTCCCTCGAACGCCATGCTTTTGTAAGGAGGACTAAATCAGCTTATGAGGCACGCTATCAAAAGATAATTATTTAATTCGGAGAAAATATTACTTTTGTTACTAGGTAAACCTATTGGCGTAGGTATTTTAAAATACTGGACCTCATAAGATCTCTGACTTCTGTGCATGGTAACCACTTGCATGCTCTTGGCTGGAAGGGGAGAAGAAAGAAAGTGGCCACCCTACTACAATCACACTCCGGCTCAGGATACGTGATCAGTCGCCCCTGGCCCAGTTCAGAGAAGTGACTAGGTCACCAACGTCCAGGTTTGGATAAGGCACCAAGACAAACAAGCATTTGATTCTGGCAGCGTCGAAGACAGACTTCCATATCCTTGGACAAAAAACGTTGTTCCTTCTTGCCATATAAAGATGGCTGAATTCTAAAATCTCGCACAAATGATACAAGCATTAGCTATATTTGTAATGTGCTTGACGTAAAAGTGATGTTGAAGTAGAGAATGAAAGAGTGTTCAACAATCATTACATCCGTAGTTAAGGCAAATTGTTCATATATCAGGATAAAATAAAATAAAATAATAATAATAATAATAATAATAATAATAATAAAATAATAATAAAATAATAAAATAATAATAATAAAATAATAATAATAATAATAATAATAATAATAATAATAAATTAATAATGACGATTATATTTAACTGTGATGCTTGTGAAACATACGAAACGGTCAGAGAGGTATCATCAGCGCTATCACGATGAAATGATCAGAGGTAAAACAACTGTATCCTAGAAGAAGCTAACATTACCAATAATGAAGTTACTGTCATGAAGCATGAACAGGATACGTTGCTTGAATTTCCAATATTAGTCTCCCAAAGATTATAACGTAGTCCTAACGAAAGATCGAGAGTACAGCACGAACGGCACAAGCTCATTATGAAGAAATACTAGACCGATAAAAAATTACGTGGCCACTTTACAAACGATTTAGAATGGCATTGACTTGCCACGAAGGTCTACAGCTTCTTTAAACATAATGGAGAAGACACGAAACCGACAAGCTGAATGTTAGGAGCGCATGAATTTCTGAAGGAATCAGGTATAGCCGTCAACATCCGGTTGCTGGTCGAGACAGTTTGTGCCAGCACTGCAAAAGACTACGTAGATTCAAGGTTGATCCCCATTTAATGAAAACAATTTATCTGTATCTACAGAAATGTATTTACAGTTTTGTCTCTACAATTCAAACTTTTGCCTCATACTGCGATTTCATTCCGCATTAGGTATACTGAAGTCGAAACTAGTTTCAGCTAAATGTCATATCTGTCTGTTACAGGGAAACGGTTCAACATGGTATTTAACCCATCAGTGAATGGTGTATGAACATTTGCTTTGCACAATGATTAAAATGAGTTTATTTCATGCTATCATCTTTTCTTCGAATAATTCTAATTTTCATTTTAACTGAGTTTACGACTATTAGTTATAAACTGGTATTATTTTCCACGTTAAATGTTGCCGTTGTCCGCCTCTGTGGTGTATTGGTTAGCGTGATTAGCTGCCACCCCCGGAGGTCCCGGGTTCGATTACCGGCTCTGCCACGAAATTTTTTGAAAAGTGGTACGAGGGCTGGAACGGGGTTCACTCAGCCTCGGGAGGTCAACTGAGTAGAGGTGGGTTCGATTCCCACCTCAGCCATCCTGGAAGTGGTTTTCCGTGGTTTCCCACTTCTCCTCCAGGCAAATGCCGGGATGGTACCTAACTTAAGGCCACGGCCGCTTCCTTGCCACTTCCTTCCCTCTTCCTTGCCTGTCCCATCCAATCTTCCCATCCCTCCACAAGGCCCCTGTTCAGCATAGCAGGTGAGGCCGCCTGGGCGAGGTACTGGTCATTCTCCCCAGTTGTATCCCCGACCGAAAGTCTGAAGCTCCAGGACACTGCCCTTGAAGCGGTAGAGGTGAGATCCCTCGCTGAGTCCGGGGGAAAAACCGACCCTGGAGGGTAAACAGATTAAGAAGGAGAAGAACTGTTGGCGTTGACGGTGTTTTCTTAAGCCCCCACGCGACCAACGACGCTTGGATTCTTCCACCTATTCTTGAAATGTCTGTTACGAGCGGCATATTTGTAAATTGATACAATTGTTCAGTCGAAATCTGTTCAATGACAGTGTGGTAATTGTCATTTGTGTGAGTAGATGTACTGTAAAATTATTCGTTACAGCTGAGTGAGGATGAGTCTAGGAAGAAACATTGTTGGATTAACGTTCCTTCAAATACAAAATGAAGGTAAGTTTTCGTATTTCATAACCCATTACTACTTATATTCAATTATGCAACCACTCAATAGTGTATATCATCACCTTTACATGTATTGAAATATACCTAAATAAATAGAACATGTTTTTTTTACAAGTGGCTTTATGTCGCACCGACAACTATGGCAACTATGGGATAGGAAAGGGCTAGAAGTGGGAAGGAAGCGTCCGTTGTCTTAATTACGGTACAGCCACAGGATTTGTATGGTGTGGAAAGGGAAAGAACGGAAAACCATCTTCAGGGTTGCCGACAATGGGGGTTCAAACCTAGGTAATATCTCCCGAATACCAGCTCACAGCTGCGCGCCCCTAAAACGTCAAATACCGAGCTCGATAGCTGCAGTCGCTTAAGTGCGGCCAGTATCCAGTATTCGGGAGATAGTAGGTTCGAACCCCACTGTCGGCAGCCCTGAAAATGGTTTTCCGTGGTTTCCCATTTTCATACCAGGTAAATGCTGGGGCTGTACCTTAATTAAGGCCACGCCGCTTCCTTTCTGTGTCGATGCGACGTAAAGCAACTAGCAAAAAAAAAAAAAAAAAAAAAAAAAAAAAAAAAAAAAAAAAGAAAAGTCAAATAACGTTTGTTAATCTCTATAAATGATGTGTTAATTATTATCCGAGGTGTCAGTTATCCGAAACTACCTTTCCACACTTTTTCCGGTTAAGAGATGTTCTACTCTAATGAAGGTGATTTAAAATGAGAAGAACAACGTTAAGGAACGAGCTAAGAATGGGGGAAAACATTGGTGGTAGGTTGTCACTACTGCAACGGCCGCAGAGTTTTGCGGGCTTCGTAAACTTACCTATTAGAAATAAAAGAGAAATATTATGTGGATAATAAGTTATATTCAGCAGAACGTTGTACACTTGAAATGTTGGTAATAATTCGGTGTACTAATGGTCTGTGATATTAGAAATAAGAGACATAATTTAAGACTTCAATTTTTATTTTCCACTAGCGAATGTACCCGTGCTTCGCTACGGTATTCTACATTGTATTCGAATATCGAAGTAAATAGTGTGCATGCAGTAAATAAGATTGTTTTAAAATTGCATGTCTCTTAGCGTTATCCGAGAAAGAGCATGGGGAGGTCCCCGTACGTTGTTTCCAATGTAAAGTGTTTGTTATGGATTTGTGATATAACGGCAGGCTCACTTGCCTACTGCCATTCACAATCGAGTTGGGAAGTTTACATTATAATTGCAGGCCCCATTGCCTACTATGCGGACAGAATCGATTTGGGGAGTTTTCGTTAAAATGGCAGCCCCCCTTTCCTACTTCCAGAGAGATTACAGTTGAGGAGTTTCTATTATAATGGCAGGCAATTACCCTACTATCACTCGAAATTGAGTTGTGCAGTTATCATTATAATGTCAGGCCCATTTTCCTACTTCCAGCCAGCTTACTGCCAGTCACACCAAGTTGGTGAGTTTCCATCAAAATAGCAGGCCACTATGCCTAATGCCAGTCACATTTTAGATGAGGACATTTCTTTATAATGGCGGGCACCCTTGCCTACTGCCAAACACAATCGGGTAGGGGAGTTTTAAACAAAACTGCATGCTCACTTGCCTTCTGCAAGTCAAATCGAGAAGTGAACTATTCATTACAATTGTAGACCTTCCTTACTAATGACAGTTACACAGGAGTTGGAGAAGGAACCCTTTCATACTGCCAGTCAAAGTCGGTGTGGGGAGTACTGATTACAATAGCAGACCCACCCTTTCTCGATCGCTACAAATCGACATCAGCGAATATATATAGATCGACATACGAAAGTATATGCGTGTTTACAATATTGAAGACCTTCATTTACAGATTAACTGCTACTAAACGTACGTCATATCGACAAAGGATTATACCATAAGACACGCCGGATTTAGTGGCCTAAATGGCTGGTCCTATTATATGTCATCTATTCTTGGGTCAGATTGAGTTAGAAACGTGGAACAGGGTAACGTTCTTGTAAGATTATCTCACATTACATTACTTTTCGGATAATTATGTGACAGCTACATACATAGCATTTGGCTCATATATGGCTACTGGGTGGGCCAATTTTCGTGAAGAGTTTGATGATTCTGTATTTCATATAAGTAATCGAAGGTATGAATTATGCATGTGAAAATTCCAAATTGACTTAACATCCATTAATAGAGAAAAATCAAACGTAAAATTGATACAGATACGGCAAAAAGTCATAAGACCAAGGTTGTAGATCATTCCAAATTGAACGGAGATTGTGCAATCTGTTATGTGATAGGAATTTCCGAAGGTCTGCACCATCATTAAAATTGCCTGCATATTTCGATATTCTTCGGGGATAAAAAGTGAAAAATGTAATAATCTAGGATTTTTTCCGTTCGTTACAGGCTAAAACGTATAATTTTGTCAAATTTCAATTATCTTCTTTTTCTTCTGGCAGATTATGCCGCAATCTGGTTTTTGGGCGAGGCGGGTAAAACTTAGGACTTTCGGGAAACTAAACCAAAAATTATGCAGATGGTCATTATTACCCCTTAAACGGAAAGCTGTACGAAAATTTCGCCAAAATAGTCAGTGTAGAGGCACACAGTCGTTACGATTTGATTTATATAGATAAGGAATCTTCTCCATGCAAAACACCTTTTTGGTTATGTCCGCTGGACTTAACCTGCAAAACTGACCATTCATGATATCTCCCTTATTAACCCTCCTGACGAAAAAATGCACATGAGAAAAAGGTTTAGAGGTGGAATTCCATCACGTTTGGTCGATTTCCAGTCAGGTTGGTCTTGTTCTGTATATATTGTGGAAGAGTAAAATCACCATTTCGGTTCCCTATAAACCGCCAGTCCATTCCGGAACATGAAATGTAATTTACGTTTAAAACCTACCTTTGGACAGGTGGATGCTAAATATGAATTTTGGTTCGAATGTATTCAGTAGTTTTCAAGTTGTAAGGAATACGCTTTACACGCACCCGCTCGTGAGTTAAGTCCGATGGGACTTGTACAAAAAAACGGTCCGTTAATGATATCTCCCTTATTAATCCTCGTATCGAAATGATGCACATGAGAAAAAAGGTTTAGAAATTAATTTCTACCAAGGCAGGTAGATTTAAATTAACGTTGGTTGTGTATATTTTGTGGAAGTGCAAAATCACTGTTTCGGTTTCGTATAAACCCCCAGTCAGTTCAGGGATTTAGAAACAATATTTGCCCTAAACCTATCAAGGACAGGTGTATTCTAAATATGAGTATTGGTGGAAATACATCCAGTAGTTTGTAGCACTCGCGTACATACGGCGTAATTAAGGAAGAAAATAATACAGTTAAGAAAGTTGAAATTAATAGAAAATGGATTATAACTGAGGACAGCCGGATAACGACAAATATGTAAATGCCAAGTTAATGTATTGGAAAATCAAATGCCCCTCAATAAATTATGCTAGTGTGAGTTATGGATATAATAAAGCGGTAACAGAGAAGAAATTTAGGTCCAGTGATTCCTAGGTAAACAAATAATAAGAAGATGACTAATGGTGTTATTACTTAATCTATTCGAAGGCGGTTATAACATCCAACGATATTCCGCCAATATCCCGCAGATAGGCCGATTGACGCCTCTTTTGCCTTCTACCCAAGGAACAACCACGAATTTAAAAGCATGATGAGGAAAATGGCAATACGTTACTTCCCTGCTGGCATGCAGTCAGAGACGTTGCCATGGTAACCTGTAGGGTCGTTGTCGGTCTGTCGGTCACTCAATGCAGAGCATGGTACCAGCAGAAAATTGTAAATTTCTCCGTCATGTAAAGAGTAAGGTAAATTATGAACATAACGAAAGTTGTTTATAATGAAGAGACGTTTCACGTACGGTAAACGAAGTTTACAGAAAATCAATAGTATAAGAGAAAATGGAGGAATGGTTTTCCTATAAACCCCCCGTCTGTTCAAAGATTTTAAAATGGTATGCACATTGAAACCTTCCCCGGGATGAGTATACTCTAAATATGAAGTTTAGTTGAGATCTATCGAGCCATTTCGACGTGATGGTGGAAAAACCATTCTGGTTTTCCTATAAACCCCCGTCTATTCAAAGATTTTAAAATGATATGCATATCGAAACCTTCCCCGGGATGAGTATACTCTAAATATGAAATTTGGTTGAGATATATCCAGCCATTTCGACGTGATGGTGGAAAAACCATTCTGGTTTTCCTATAAACCCCCCGTGTTTTCAAAGATTTTAAAATGATATGCATATCGAGACCTTCCCCGGGAGGAGTATACTCTAAATATGAAGTTTAGTTGAGATCTATCGAGCCGTTTCGACGTGATGGTGGAAAAACCATTCTGGTTTTCCTATAAACCCTCCGTGTATTCAAAGATTTTAAAATGATATGCATATCGAAACCTTCCCCGGGAGGAGTGTACTCTAAATATGAAGTTTGGTTTAGATCTATCCAGCCGTTTCGACGTGATGGTGGAAAAACCATTCTGGTTTTCCTATAAACCCCCGTGTATTCAAAGATTTTAAAATGATATGCATATCAAACCTTCCCCGGGAGGAATATACTCTAAATATGAAGTTTGGTTGAGATCTATCCAGCCGTTTCGACGTGATGGTGGAAAAACCATTCTGGTTTTGCTATAAACCCCCATCTACTCAAAGATTTTAAAATGATATGCATATCGAAACCTTCCCCGGGAGGAGTATACTCTAAATATGAAGTTTGGTTGAGATCTATCCAGCCGTTTCGACGTGATGGTGGAAAAACCATTCTGGTTTTCCTATAAACCCCCCGTGTATTCAAAGATTTTAAAATGATATGCATATCGAAACCTTCCCCGGGATGAGTATACTCTAAATATGAAGTTTGGTTGAGATCTATCCAGCCGTTTCGACGTGATGGTGGAACAGACAAACAGACAGACAAACAAACAGACACGAACAATTTTATTTATATAGATTATTAAATTTGTTTTTCTATACAACTGACCACGATTTATTCACGACAGCTGAGCGCGCGATTCAACACAGCGCCACAAATTTATTACAGGTTTTGTCTTACTTTAAAGCGCTATTACATGAAAATACATTATATATTTTCAGTTTCTGTAAGAGGTATAGCCTTCCCTTTTATCCGTCAATTGGGGCATTAAACCCAATCGTTAAACACTCTCCGCGATATATACGTTCTACACAAACACTAAAAGCGTCTTAACATTTTTCTTTGCACGTATCCGTTGTCGGGAAACGTAAGTCTACGTTAAAAGAGCATTATAAAGGGGAGAACGAAAGCTTAGGTATTGGTATGATAAGCAACAATGTTTCAAGTTCTTAAAACTCAATACCATTTTAATGACTGACTGTTAAGTGCGGCCGGTATGCAGTATTCGGGAGATAGTGGGTTCGAACCCCACTGTCGGCAGCCCTGAAGATGGTTTTCCGTGGTTTCCCATTTTCACACCAGGCAAATGCTGGGGCTATACCATAATTAAGGCCACGGCTGCTTCCTTCCCACTCCTAGCCTTTTCCTGTCCTATCGTTGCCATAAGACCTATCTGTGTCGGTGCGACGTAAAGCAACTTGTAAAAAAGAATGACTGACTGAATAGTTGTAACGTGAAATGTGTTTTGTCTTTTCAGTTCCACTTATGTTTGCTAGATATAGCAATAAAACTGTTGTCTCTTTAAATAATATAAAATTCATGTTTCTCATATCTGGCGTTCGTTTTCTAAGACGACTGCTGCCACGTCAGATATCCTGCAGATATTGGAGTGCTCCGTGGTCAGCGTAAGGCATCCTAACATAATATTTATCATACTGTCCGTATTACATTAACTAGCTTTTACAATGTTCACTTCAATATTTGCACCCATTTTACTGGAAAAATTCACATTAGAAATAATTGAAAATTCTATATCACTGATTATTTGATCAGTTTTATGCCTCTTCACTAAGCTCCCTTTGTTTCTTCTTTGTTAATCCGTTAAACCGCCCAGAGTTGGTTTTCCCTCGGACTCAGCGAGGGATCTCTCTACCGCCTCAAGTGGCCTGGAGCATGAGACTTTGGGCCGGGGATACAACTCGAGATGAGGATCAACGCTTTACCCAGGTGGTCTCACCTGGTATTCTGAATATGGGATGGGAAGTTTATAAAGGATACACAAGAAATAGGGAAAGAAGCGGCCGTGGGCCGGGGATGGGAAGATTGAAAGGGATAGACAAGTGTGAGGGAAGGAAGCGGCCGTGGCCTTAAGTTAGGTACTATCCCGGCATTTTTCTGGAGGAGAAGTGGGAAATCACTGAAAACTACTTCAAGGATGGCTTAGGTTGGAATAGAAACCCTGTGTACTCAGTTCATCTCCCGAGGCTGAGTGGACCCCGTTCCAGTCTACGTACCACTTTTCAAATTTAGTGGTGGAGGCGTTAATCGAACCGCGGCCTCCGAGAATGACAGCTAATCACACTAACAAGAACAACACCAGAAAGGAGGACCACAAAAGTCTCACCTATGGTAATTAATCATTTATAGTCGCAAACGAACTATGCGACTGAGACTGGGACACACACTATGCGACAAAAGTCGACTCTTCGATTAGACAGTCACAAATACAAAGTACCGCCTGCTTTGTACTTCCATCTAATGATTGAGTGATCAGACGCAACGCATGAAAAATTGAGAAAAATATTTCAAAACGAAGTATGTCCGCCATGTGCAAAGGCGAAACGTCCTATTCACTCCGATTTGTAACAACAGTCCGATGGAAACCCCTGGTAGGTATACAAACCCGAAATGAATAATGAATTGTAATGTTATTGATTTTAAGTCTCTCTAACTAGTTTTTTCGGAGATGCGGCAATTTTGTCCCTCAGGAATTCCTGAAGTGCCAGTAAATCTATTGACACGAGACTGACTTATTTGGGAACCTTAAGATACGATCGAAATGAAGTGAGATCGAACCCACCAACTTGCGATCAGAAAGTTGGTGCTCTACCGCGTGAGCCACAAAGCCCGGCAGAGTAGAATTTGACTATCACGAAACAGAGGAGAGGTGGTGTAGGATGGAGAAGTTACTCATTCTAGTAATAATGTTTTCTTAACCCACGTGGAGACATTTCCGGATATATTTCCAAACTTTCACAGTAAACTGTAAATCACCGACCCAGACCAAACCATCGTTTCTTGAGAGAGCTCCTTCATACGCAAACATTTCAATTGCATAATAGCATGATATTTATAAAGTCGTCTAATGTATAACATCTCAAGTCATATCTTTTGCACAGAGACCAGGTCCTGTTATTGATGCATTCATGAGAGAAAAAAAAAGTGGTCGTGTTACAGAAGGACAAGCTAATTGACGCTTATTGACGTGATTTACGATGTTTTCGATATTGGAAGCATGGGAAGTATAAAATACGGCAAGTACGAGGTGCAGTCAAGTGGATAAAGTTACAGCACTGAGATTAAACAAAAAGGAACATTCAAACAGTAATTTAGTGCATATCTCTTCCATTTTTCGTTGAGTGGGCTTGTAGTGCACTTGGTACACGCCTAAAGAATATTTAACGAAATCAATATTCATGAGCAGTAATGGTTCAATTAATTCTAAAATAATCTGCCATTCCCTTAGGAATTTTGTTCTTTTGTCGATTTAATAAAATTTGATGAAAGTTTCAGCTCATTTAGAATGTATTGATATACATTTCATTCATTTGTCGTCACATAAGGGTATCAAGTACTTTGTTTCACCACCTCTGGCTTTGATAACGGCTTTGAAGCGACACGCGTATTTGTGATGCATTCAAACGACATTCACTTAAGTTGATCAACATATTCGACATTTTTGTTGTTATTATTTTGGATGTCTTTTATATTATATTCGGAGTTTTAATTCGATAGAACGCATTTCAAGAGAATTAAATGTAGGTTTTAAATCTTGAAGTTCTTCTTTCAGAGTTTCTGAACATACTTCATAAGAGAGAGGAAGTTTAGTTTGCACTACTATAAACCTTCACAGAAACAAAACGTTTTAGCAACTTAATCTCCCCGAGGATTCCAATCAACGTATTATATGTGTACTTGTGTGCTCATCCAAGCTCTGCCAAGGAGACGTACGTAATAATAATAATAATAATAATAATAATAATAATAATAATAATAATAATAATAACCAAACCAAACCCCATGGCACAACAGCCCCGAAGGGCCTTGGCCTACCAAGCGACCGCTGTTCAGCCCGAAGGCCTGCAGATTACGAGGTGTCGTGTGGTCAGCACGACGAGTCCTCACGGCCGTTAATCTTGGCTCTCTAGACCGGCGCCGCCACCTCACCGTCAGATAGCTCCTCAATTGTAATCACGTAGGCTGAGTGGACCTCGAACCAGCCCTCAGATCCAGGTAAAAATCCCTGACCTGGCCGGGAATCGAACCCGGATCCTCCGGGTAAGAGGCAGGCACGCTACCCCTACACCGCGGAGCCGGAATAATAATAATAATAATAATAATAATCTCTACAAATTGCCCAAATCGCTACTTGTCATTTTTCTGGGATAATGGAATTATGTAAACATATACTTAAAGAGTATTTTTAATTGTATTTTAAAGAGCGGGATAAGGAATAATCACACACATGCAGAGAGAGAGAGAGAGAGAGAGAGAGGCATATCGTTCATTAACTCAGGAAATATACAATGTTGGAACGGGTGAGGGATTTTCTTATCAATGTTACGTCGGCTTGTTTTACTGCTATTTCGATGGAAGGAAACGTAACAGAGTAGGATGATTATCGATATCGAAACACTTTCGACTGTTTCTAATATCTCATTCATTCGACTTTCATGAAGAGGGACAGTATGATTTAGGGGAAAGTCGAAACATAAGTACACTTAACTAAACGTAGAAGGATCGAATAGCATTCATATTGAGCATCTATGCATCGATGATAATTATAATGTGTATGAGTAAGGTATTTCTATGTTTTCCCCTGTATGTTTTCTTTCAATGAAGCTTTCTGCCATAGTTCTCATTAAACTGGACTGGCGCATTGTGTGACTCCACCGTGAGAGACGTCTGTTCTGGGATGGATCTCCAGTCGGTTCCTGGAGATCTCTATGTAAATGACACTGTTTTGCACGTTTTGAGGCTCTAGGATGTACGGTTTAAAGATATTTGTATGACACACGTTCCACCAACTGTAACACCTAAAGCAAATACGTCTCACTCTCCCACAATACGCGGTGCGATCGAAGAGGAGTCGGGTAAGGGTAGGGACAAATTGCATCTTACGTCATCCAAGCTCTTCTGTTTGCTTGTACTTATACCGTAACAGGTATGGTCATTGCTTCACCAGGTGCTTGGTAACACTGTTGCTTCAGCACGTTGTTCGTTTGTACATCCATAAAGGCTTTAACAATAATTTGTGAAATAGACACGCTTCTTATTTGATCACAGCGTTTTCCTAGAAACCCTGTGTTGTACTGAAGTGCCTTTTCACCGATTTAAGGCGAGTTTCAATGATTACAATTTTTTAACAAAATTAATCACATTTTGGTCTTATCTGTAAGATGAAATTCTGACTTTTAATATTATGTATAACACTTTGTATTGTCCCCTTCAAAAGTGGAAATAATTTATTAAGGGAGAATGATTTATTTCATCAGGGAGTTGAAACATTATTTCAATCGCCAGGAGGGTGAGATTTTACACTCCCGTGTTAGCGTGAACGAGCCGCCTGCGAACCGGTTTTCCCAACCTACCAAGAGAACGAGGAAGCAGGGTGAAATTCCTGTTAGGTGTCCTTCAGACACATGTGTGTGTGCCACGTGATCGGGCGGGCAGCGTGATTATAATCGATCAATAATTGCAAGGTCGTGTGACGTGGAACTAGGGCAGCCAATAAAAATGACAACCTTCACAGGAATGCAACAGCTCCACCAATCAGATATAATCAAGAGGCACACCTCCGTCTTAAGACAGTGGTATTTCCAAAGGAAATTTTATAGAGGGTTTTTACTTCTAAACACTTGATTTGAGCGTTACTCTGAATGCAGCTATGGTCGAGACTGGACGTCGTTTGCTTTACTGGGAGACTTTGCATTAGAGAAGGTACTGAGGACTGAATAAACTTCAATTCAGGCATTTGAAAAACTTCTCTACGATTTATTTATGACTGTCATAAGATAAGTGTCCATCTCCAAATTATTAAACATCGCGTGTGTATCCTGGACTATTGCTAAGACTTTTATTAGTTTCAGCTTTTCTACGAGAACTCAGAAGAAGAAAGGTCGTTGGTTCGAGCTCGCTTCAAGATGGCTATTCCTTTCCGAGATGAATCCTACTGTTTCCTGTGCACCTTCATCTCCTCCATGAGTCACTAATTATGTAAGGCGTCGGACATGGGCAAGACTTTGTTCGATGGAAGGTGATGTGACCACGTTCTAGGTCATCAGCCAGAATCCAGTTAACACCAGCCACATGAGTATTCTTTAAGAATTCATCTTTCTATCTTTCTGTAAAATGTCTGTAAAACGTAGCCTTACCTTATTCATTTAGATTTTCTGTTAGTTTAGCAGTAGTTTGACTTTTCATTCTTCTTTCCTCGGTGGGAGGTAGTTTGTGCTCTGGAATGAATGTGTATTCGGTTCTATTAGTTAGAGATAAGAGTGAATGTCATCGAGAGAGACCTCAACTGTCCTAAAAATTTAAGACGGCAGGAGAAATAAAAGTAAATGACCTCCGCGTTAATCTTGAATGATTTTGAAATAGTTTGAAAATTAATTGAGACAGATTAGGACAGTGTTCTAGTGTTTTTCTAAGTGTCAAATTTCATTCTACGATTATACGACATTTCTGTGGACTTTAGTTCGTTTAGAGTCATCTGAATAATTTCGTATGATAGCTTTGCAAATGTGATTAGGCACGGTCAATAAATATAATAATAATGAGTAAAAATAATTAAACCTAATTACGGGCTAAAATTTGAATAAGGTCATGGGTTTAATGTTGGGTTGTTCTTGGAAAGAATTATCGTGTGCTCACTTTATGTAAAGTAGGCCTGGAACATGGCATCCTCCGGACGGAGTGATGATGAATAATACGTATTCGTGCTATTAATTTGATTATGACTTGCAGATGGACATTATATATTGTGTGATAATTTATGCATCCATTAGAGTCATTTTGGAAGAAATGCGTCACTGGACATGATATCTTCGAGCTTGAGTGCAGATTAATCGAGAGCCACGATATAGTAGGAGAATAAGAATAAATGCCGCAACTCATGTACCGTAAGCGCGTATTCTAATATTTTGACCTATGCTGTAGGTATTTTACTTGCTTATTTTGAATGATTTCTGTTTAAAGGATTCCCTTGAACATCGTTGTATAATTAATTTATGCATAAAAGTGATAACCTCAACTCTATCACGTTCTAGATCGATACCTGGAATATACATCATAATGTCATCTAGAGAATGATTTCCCTAATTTGGAATAAATCCAAAATTTAATAATAATGGGTTAGTGTTCGTGTAAATAATATGGTAATATTGTCGTGTACCTATGTGTGAATGTGTGATGTGTGATTTGATTATATTCTGTGTTTTGTGAATTTTCTTGAATGGTTTTATGATGATGTTCTCCACTGCGTGCGTCAAATTTTGACCGATTTACGTTATTTTCGCGTGTCCGTGATTTGATGAATTATGAATCTTTAGAAGATTTTATTATAATTTAAGGTAGATTAGGATCTAATTCACTAAAATAAATTGAATAAGAGAAGGCAACGCCCGTGGATTGATGTCACGAGGCTGAATTATTAGTTATTGTACAGTCACTTATTGCATAACAACGAGTAACGTTTAGGTTGATATGAGATCAAATAAGATTTAATTATGAGAAGTTCAGTCACTTAATAATTATAAAAATGAATTGATTGATGAAGGGAAAGTCTAAGGAAGACTTATTAACCACAATTTCTTGAATTAAACATTTTTCAATAATTTTAATAAGGGAAAGAAAATTATCATTTTCTTGTAGAATTAAGTGAGATCCAGAAGGAATATTTTAATTTAAGCAATTTGATTATCATTATTGGAGAGAGTGGTACCAGATAGTATTTTGATTTTCAATCCGGTTTATAGTAAATTAATGATCACTATTATTATTATTACAGACAAGAACATTCGTTGAGCTTTAATTTGATCAATATTCCTTATAGACGATAGCACGAGGAGAAGAGATTTTCAAGAATTAGTCCCAGATTTTGTAAATTTAATTGTTTATTGGAAGAGTGATAGTTTTTAATAAATGTATAAAACCTATTTAGTTTCTTTTCATTTGTCGCTAGTCCTTCATCTATTCCTGCCTTTAAAAGTTTCTGCACAGCCGATAAGCGAACGGTCTACCTTTGAGACTCTCGCTCACCGGCGAGCTGAGCCCGGCATGATGGGGGCAGTATTAAGTATCCGGGAAGCTTGTTATTTCAACTGCGAATAACACCACGGGAATATTTTAAATACCAGTCTTTTAATATAATAATAACGCTCGTAATTGTGAACTGTATGCACGTACCTATTGCTTGAGTTACATACTGCGCAGTAGATTGGGTGGTCTACCTTTTCGCTATAGCTTTCATTGTGATGCACAAAACGCCTCCACGCATCGGCATGAAGTGAGAGAATTTGCTGGATGTTACAGGGGTTGCAGACTGACTAGGAGCTAAATTTGTTGAGACGCCGCGTGAAGTTTCTGTGCATTGCTCTAGTTGCAAAGAGTTATAAGGCGTAAAGTCAGTCGAGTCAAACGTATAGCAGATTATACGAATGACGAACTTACGGACACGACATCGAGACTGCAGTATGTTATGGAATGTTGAGAAGTGACTACGTCATCATTGTACACTTCAATTGACAACTCGCTCATTGAGCACACAGCAAAGGGATGTGGGGGAAGTAAATATGGTGAGAGAAGCTGTTTCCACAAAGCTTCACACAAGTACTAAATCTGTGGCACACACTTTGGGAATACATGGTGTTAATGGTGCATGGGGAATTCCTTGTGAAATAGGACAGCAAAAACTGATTATTTGCTAATTTTGAAATAATATTTTAGAAAAATAAAGTGTTTGAACATATTCATTTCTAGTTACTATTAGCTCCCTATGCTAAAATGTATTACTAAATAGAGCTTTTCAGACACTCAAAATTTTACAGAAAAGAAACCATTTTTTCCTTTGCGAAAATCAAATGATCGTAAATGTATCTCGCCGTCATGGCCATCCATCAACGGCTGCTAATTTTAGATGACACCAGCCATAAGACATAGCCTGCACGGTTGCTAGGTAACACTGACTGGTCATCCATTCATGCCTTACATCACAGCCTGAAAGGTTGCTAGAGTTTCACTTCCGTAATATATTTTGTGATGCTAACTTCCGCAAGGCAAATTTTCAATGACCCTTACTCGTAAGACATATTTATATCAATATTGTGAACAAACGGCTAAAGGTAGGGCCATAACATCTTTACAGATGTAAAGGTAATGCTGTATATAATATATTAATAACTGTATTAGAAATTTAGTTTTCCATTTTACTGGCTTATCCACTTTACAAACTTATTTTAGCAGCGACTCTATTTTCCTCTTCAAAGCAGGAAACAGACTATGTTCACAAAACTTTGCAGGTCTTCCTGTAATTCTATGAAAGTGAATGTATTTGTCCAGTGTTTGAAGCTAGCAGGTGAATTTATTCACGAACTACAATCTCTACGCACTTTGGTTGAACACGGTATGCATTGCTATCCACTTGTTCAGTACATGCATGCTTCTTGTGTGAAGTCAACTCAACAGAGTAATTTGTTATTTTTCATTAAATTTGTATTATCATTCACGGCCCCATAGATTTAGCAACGCAGATAAATTCAACTGTCAAAAGTAAAAAAATCATGTATTCTTCCATTGTGTAATAAAATTATAATTTTAATGATTAACTGAATAATATGGTGAAAAATACTTATGATATGCATCGGTGAAAGTACTACATTATATGCTTCGAAATTAATTCTTATTAAATTTTCTGTATAGAAATCTAATTGAAATATGACTTTGGAAGTCACGATCAATTATATTAAAAGATAAATAAAATATTTCCTTGAGGGCTATTACAGTTGGGAAAATACAGTATTATTTACATAACCTTGTGTTTTTCCGCATCTTTTTTAAAAAATATTCGTGAAGTCCAGCTTGACGCGGAATGTCACGAATAGGATTGTAGTTTTTTGAATCATCAGTCCATAGACTAGATTGGTGCAGCCTCCATGTCACCCTATCTTGTGCTAATCTTTTATTTCCTACGTTACTACTACATCCTACGTCTTCCCTAGCCTGCTTGTACTATTCATACCTTGGTTTATCCCTACCTTTCTCCAGCCTGCTTGTACTATTCATACCTTGGTTTATCCCTACCTTTCTCCAGCCTGCTTGTACTATTCACACCTTGGTTTATCCCTACATTTCCCTAGCCTGCTTGTACTATTCACACCTTGGTTTATCCCTACCTTTCTCCAGCCTGCTTGTACTATTCATACCTTGGTTTATCCCTACCTTTCTCCAGCCTGCTTGTACTACTCACACCTTGGTTTATCCCTACCTTTCTCCAGCCTGCTTGTACTATTCATACCTTGGTTTATCCCTACCTTTCTCCAGCCTCCTTGTACTATTCACACCTTGGTTTATCCCTACCTTCCTTCCCGCCTACACTTCCCTCAAAAATCAAATGAACAAGTCCTGGGCGCATAGTGTTATTAAACATTATCTGCAGCGGCACCGTTCCAACGATAAACAATTCAGCACCTGGAACCACATAACCATGTCTGTCACGTTTTACCTGCGACTAGATCGCTGAACAGACATAAGAATAAAATCCCGTGTTATGGTGATATTTGCACGATTAAATTTACAAAACATTGTCTGCAAACAGGACTGACCATGTGAGAAAACCTCCTACGCCAACAAAAAGTATCACACCATCAGTATTAATCAGAGTGCAAGAGAGCACAAGGAGAAGAGTAGCATTACATGCGGAACGGGAAGTGGGCAGGTTTGAACCTCCTTGTGATATTACGTGCAAGAATATTCATGCACATTTTGATTTATTTGACATTTTACTTTCCATACGAATGCATCAGCCTAGTGCAGGTAGCCAACACATCATCGTTGCGCCTGTGAAAATCATTATGTGACGATATTGTCAGAAAAATACTGACCCGCAGCACATATTAAAAACGAAAATTATTTTATGATCATAGCAAAATATTGAACCTTAAATGACAGCTACTTACCAGCCAAATTTTAAGCTGAAATATTTCACATTGGGGTTTTCGCAGGCGAAACGGCGATATAGTGGGGTATGCGCCTGCCATGAGTGGCAACACAACGTACTGCGGAGTATGTATCTGAAATACCCGGTACAAAAATTGACTGCCAAAGAAATATTTAAATTTATACATTTTAGAAATGCGAGGATATTAGTAAACTGTGGACAGCCGTTGGCCGAAGAGATGATACTTGGAATCCTACGTCCTGCACAATATGTTCATCCTATTCCAAACAAGCAGATTTCAAATGGACGTCATCTCCTCAGAAGGCATTTTTGCTCGAAAAAAATGTTATTTGTTGTACGTTCCACTAACCATTTTGACTCTCTTCTAAGACGCAGAGGTGTCGGGATGTTGTCCCACAAGAGTTATTTTAGGTTTCAGAAAAAATATACCGATACGAGACCGACATATTTGAACACCTTTAAATGCCACCGGACTTATCCAGGATCGAACCTGCGAAGTAGGGCTTAAAATGCCAGCGCCTCAACCTTCTGAGCTACTCGTACCGGCTCAAAAGAAAAGGAATGAGCGCATGATATTGAATGGTTTCCTCGCAGGTACCCGTTTCTCAGAAACACATTACACCTGCAGATGTTTTGTATGGGCATCCGAAAGGTTTGTATCTGCATGGGAGGTGTGTTATATGTTTATAATAATTAAAATTAATTCTGATAAAATAATAATTGAGAGGAAAATAAAGTGCCATGCTCTTTCTTCCTTTGAGTGAATATGTATGTGCGATGTTTATGATTGACTGACGAAAACAGTGAGTTTCAACATACGAGGAACACCAGAAGTATTGGAAGTTTAATTGCGATATTCTCTGAAATTAAGTTTTAGGTAATTATGTTCATGTTTCTAAGGTTCTATTAACAACAAGGATCTCGTATTTATACCCCATATTTTGAGATACACATGTAGAATTTTATAACGCGTATTATCCTCTAAGAGGAGTAATATCCATAAAATTTGGCGTCAATGGAAAAATTATAAATACTGTCACATCGATAGGAAAGCAACGTGTCTGCGTTTAATTGGTAAGAAAGGACTAAAAGTTATGTCAGTAAAATTTAATTAATTTATATCTAGTATTCTGAGGAAGTCCGCCTCTGTGGTGTAGTGGTTAGTGTGATTAGCTGCAACCCCCGGAGGTCCGGTTTCGATTCCTGGCTCTGCCACGAAATTTGGAAAGTGGTACTAGGGCTGGAACGGGGTCCACTCAGCCTCGGGAGGTCAACTGAGTAGAAGTGGGTTCGATTCCCACCTCATCCATACTGGAAGTGGCTTTCCGTGGTTTCACACTTCTCCCCCAGGCAAATGCCGGGATGGTACCTAACTTAAGGCTACGGCCGCTTCCTGCCCTTTTCCTTATCTATCCCGTCCAATCTTCCCATCCCTCCACAAGGCCCCTGTTCAGCATAGCAGGTGAGGCCGCCTGGGCGAGTTACTGGTCATTCTCCCCAGTTGTATCCCCGACCCAAAGTCTGAAGCTCCAGGACACTGCCTTTGAGGCGGTAGAGGTGGCACCCCTCTCTGAGTCCGAGGGAAAAACCGACCCTGGAGGGTAACCAGATTAAGAAAGAAAGAAATTATTGAGGAAAAAAAGGGCAATAATTACCAAAATGGGCATTATCGAAGTAGACCATTGGAACTTTCTTGAGGAGGAGTGTGTTTGTAATTTTTCATGACTGCTGATGTGACCGTACCATGGGTACTCTATTATCATGTCGAATTCAAGTCGAGAGACGTGAATTTTCATTTTAAAATCTCACATTCATTGGCCGGAATTCGGGTCTTGGCCACCTTGGTGATAACCCATTGGTGATGCACTCAACCATCATACCTCCATCTCACTCGCCGGTGTACATTAATGAGGATTTGAAGATAACACCACGACTAGCAGCCTCTCCTTGACTAGGGTGGTTAATCCCTCTCTAGGCGCAGGACGCTCTTAAAATAAATTTAACTCATATATATTTGGTTTTATTTGGGTATACTCATTTTAAATAGATCATCTCTCCCAATAAAACAACCATCATTGGTGATTCATAGTTCATAATCATTGTGTGAATGCCGTTCTCCTTCGGAATCTGAATCGAGGACATTTTGAGTTACATTCATCTCATCATTAGCTTGTCGTTACATGTAACTGAACGTTTAGAACCTCGTTGAGTATCCAGTTAATTTCGTTATCGACCACCTTTTATTCAATTATTTGTTCTAGGTTACCTGATAATTATGTTCCTATTAATATTCTATTCGTTTGACTTTGAATTTCTAGACAATAGGTATTTAATGTTGCAACTCCTTTAACGAATAGCTCAAGATATATGCTTGCTGTGTTACACGTTGTGGTTACTGGAAAACGGATATCCACACAATTTTTTTTTTCTGCTAGTTGCTTTACGTCGCACCGACAGAGATAGGTCTTATGGCGACGATGGAATAGGAAAGGGTTAGAAGTGGAAAGGAAGCCCCAGCATTTGCCTGGTGTGAAAATGGGAAACCAGGACAGTGGGGTTCGAACCCACGATATCCTGGATGCAAGCTCACAGCTGCGCGCCCCTAACCGCACGGCCAGCTTGCCCGGTCCCCACACAAATCAGATGAGTACATGTATATAGAACATCCCAAGCATATAAGTGTTGCAGAGGGCAAGTAGTCAGTTCACTGAGGAAACTCATGATAAACAATATTTCGTCATTTGTTTTCTGGAGCTCAGATAAACATGGCATTCAGTAGAATGATGGTTTCATGTCTACTTTGAACAAACAGGTAAGAAAAAACCAAGAAAGGAAAGCTAAAAGCCATCGATAGTCTTAACTTAATATGATACTGATAATATGAATATTCCTAACCACGCAAAAAATGTACGGACAGTGGGCCCCCGACAACGTTATTCCATTCATATTATAAATGCCTAAACCGTGAAATTTATGACCATGAAAACTGGCACAAACTGTATGGATGTAATTGTCGACGGGAAATATTCTAAACCCATACAGTTTCCATTCCTCATGCTAGATAATAACAGTTACAGACACTTCGGAAAAACCCATAGTTAGACAACTTCTGCATTCTGAAACACAAGTGGGTGATGATTAATGATGTCCTAATCTCATGAAGTAAACAAGGGCCAGCATCAGATAACACGTTTCCATTTGTCAATATGTTGCAAAATGAGAGATGTGGACAGAAATATACCTCACCTCTGTGAGATTTCATCATGATTGTTAGAAATTACACATTGTTAAGTTGAATTAGACGCAGCACTGAAAAATTTCAGTAAATGTATTAAACCAATCAAGCATAAAATAATATATCTGATATCATCAGAGGAACTCCGTATCTTGCAAGCTTGCGTGTAATTACTGGATGCAACGTTGGTGGAAACAATCAATTTTTCTTTTCTCTTTAACTTACTGAGCCTTTTATTCTTTACAACAAGCATTTTATACTGGTATATTACCAAATTAAATTATTGAATAACCTCCCCAGGTCAGGGTGCACACACACAGCAGTAGTAGACGAATTTTTAAATAGTAGAGAAGTCCATTCGCACTCGGCATGCTAGGTCGTACGATAACATGCAAAAATGTGTTTATTTGGGCAAATTTAAGTATACTATTTCCTACCACACACTTCATCAGTTCAAGATGACATCATGGAGAAAATAATAGTAGTAAACATATTGAAAAATACATTTCTTTTTCCTAGCGGCTTTACGTCGCACCGATACAGATAGGTCTTATTGCGACGAAGGCATAGGAGTTGGAAGGAAGCGGCCGTGGGCTTAATTAAGGTACAGCCCCATCATTCGCCTGGTGTGAAAATGAGAAACCACGGAAAACCATCTTCAGAGCTGCCGACAGTGGGGTTCGAACCCACTATCTCCCGGATGCAAGTTCACGGTCGCGCGCTCCTAACCTCACGGCCAACCGCCCGGTAAAAACATATCTAGGCTCGTGATTTCAACCATTAAAATTTATCGTACATAAAATATTAAACCTCATCATCACTCATCTCATAGATCGACTGATTTAACAGGAATTTTATCAGTAGATGCCATTTAATAACCACAAACTTAGTTTTAGTGAATCGTAAACCTCCATCAATGCTTTATATCGCAAATACACATTTGATAAACCTATAAATTGATATACTAATAAATTATTTTATTTTAAATCTATATATTTAAATGCAGATGGTGATTTGTACATAGTAACTTACATTATCTAGAATATATATAAAACTACTTTTTATAAGTATTCATTAAAGACAAAAAAAAATGATAATCAAACCATTAACGGTAGCTGGCGCGCCTCATCCTTTAGGTGGGGGAGCGTAATCAGGTAGATAGTTAAGCTAGATTAATAATCAATAATAATGAAAGGTAATATAATCAAATTGAAGGAAATTTATACCAGTGATGTGGAATAGTGTCTCCATACAAAAATAGAAATACACGTAGGTCACAAGACTGGCAACCTCCCGAACGAAGAACATACAAATTTAAAAATAAAATTAGAGGCGCTGACTTCAAAAATATTACTCAAAGTTTTTAAATTGTGTCCACATATTTTGGAATCCAATTACCAAGGTAAGGTGCTTCGCCATCCACAACTGAAACATGAGTAGAGGGAAAATAGATTCACTTATATTAAATAATGTATCGTCGTTGCCGGGACAAAACCTCCTATATGAAATATTTCAGCTTAGAACTTTAGCCGGTAAGGTTCTGTCATTTAAGGCGCAATATTGTGTGAATATTGTCAGGGCATTCTCGCTCTTCATAATGTATGTGCTGCGGGTCAGTATATCTCCAAAAATATTATCACATGGGAGGTAACGACGATATAGACTGTTTATGAAGAGGCGATCAGCTTGACATATTTTCATCTGAGTAAAATGATTCAATGTGGCACTAGAATATTTGTAGTGTAAATTATTTATGCAATACATGGCCTAAACTTGATATGATATAAATGTCTGAATATATCAGAGTGATGAAATCCACCTTAGAATTAGCGCTGAATTTGTGGAGTTTCAATTATACGGTTGTTTCATTTGTCAGTCTTAACGTCCTAGTTATTTTAAGCCCAGGCTTAGTAGCTTAGATAGTAGAGTGCTGGCCTTTCGAGTCCAAGCTGGCAATTTCGATCCTGGCTCAGAACGGTAATATTATAAGGTGCTTGCTCATACACGTCTTCCGAGTGTCGGTAGATTTACTGGTACGTAAATGAATTAGTGTAGGGAAAAATTACGGCACCTCCATATATCCGTAAACAGTTAAAGTAGTTACTAGGACGTATTGTACCAGGGGTACACCTTCTCCGGCTATTGCAACTGCGCGCCTTCTCTACGTCCATCTATGCCAACTGACTTGAACTTATAAACTTCCAAGGATTTCATCTTCTACAGATAGATGGATCTACCATCGATTTGTTTGCTCCCTCTCTCGGACTAAACTCTAATTTTTTGCTAGAGTAATGTTTATTTTAGGAGTTGGTAAACAATTGATGACGATTATTTTAATGTACCGAAGTTGTAAACACATCAGCTGGCTCCTCCTTGATTGTAATCTATCTATCAGAGGCTTGTAAATATATTCTCTAGCGAATTGATACTCTCGGTGTGTACAGGAATCCAGCCTATCAGCTAAGTGTTCTGGAAGCTTTCCCTTATGGAACTATAAAAGCAGAGCAGTTAAGGGCCGTCTTGTCTGCATTGCTCCGGTGGTTGGGAGTGCGACTGGACACGAGTCCAGGAGGCTGAGACGAGGCCTGCTCGAGCGACACAAGGTAATGGCAGAATTTACCTAGATATGTGATAGCGTCTGCGCGTAGCTGAAAGAGAAGGTTTAAACCGTTTTTCTTTAAATATAATTGTGCAAACTCGTGGTTTCAATCAGCGAAGACTGAGGACTCTATATCTATTCCCTACTGGGAAATATGTAATGTAAGGGAACGAGAGTGATGGCCCTCTGCTGTTTCCTGTTCAACCTTGAACTGGGTGACTAAAGTTTTCAACCTCAGAATATTTGTAAATCTCATCTCGGCGTCAAGTGTTTCTCCTTCAGTCACACCTTCTAGTATAGGATTAGCCTCCGTATCATTGGGCCATAAGCCCACTTGTGTTTTAGCAATTTCTATAAGGAATGCAGGTGTATCGCCTCCTTGCCTTTTGTTTATGACCGATTATGTGCAACCTTTTCCGTTTGAGTATTAATGCCATGTAGTATGGGTATTCATGCCCCTGTTTATACTAAAATTTTAGGAACAGTGCGTGAATTTACTGTTATTGAGGAGCAATTGATGGGCACTTTCAAAGTGGGGTCATCCAGTGGGTTGCCTAGTATAATTGCAGTGCATCAAACTCCGAGTGCCTCTGCGAGGCTAGATTAAAGTATTTTGGAGCTCAGACTTCTATGTAATATAACTGGTAGGAGCAAAGTTTGCTCTTGTAAATATTGCACCTTTCTGGAGCAATTATGCTCTTCTCTATGTAAAATTAACCACTTTGTAATTATCGCATGTTTCGTACCTGATGTCCGGACTTCTAAGTCCCCTATATTGTTAGAGCTGAGAGCTCATTAATATTGTTTATTATTCATTCAGATTCTGTATCTCTCAATTTTATAAAAGGAAAGAAAGAACATTTCCAAATTTGTTATGTTAAATTCTTCTCTAGTTAATTCATTACCTAGCCGTTCAACCGAGGCACTTCTTATTCATGAGTGAGCCACGGAGACCTCGGAACAAGTAGCAGAGCCTTGTTGCTACTCTAACCACTACTCTTATACCTTCATATCTTGCACACAATATAAATGACATTTGTTTGAGCGCCAGTTGTTTTTTAAATAAAAACAACAAAATTCGGTAGAGCATACCTCTTATATCAATTATCTCAAGGCGTGAGGTGATAAACTCACATATCTGGCAATATACAGGGATATGGATCAGGACAATATTAAATTACTGTTGCATTTCCACAATTGAGGATTGTACATGGAACTGGAATCACATATTGTAATTAAAATAAAACTGAGTTTATGACTATAATTTACGTCACAATGAACAAGCATTGACGTCTTTTAATTTAACAAAAAATATATATAGTGAGATTTGCGGTAAAAATAAAAGGAAAATTTAATCTAAACAAAAAAAGCTATTGGCATGAACTTGAAGTGAGATGTGATATCGCCGCTGATTCCATTCTTCTTCACGTTATGAATGCATAACATGTCTGATGCTTTAATTACCTGATGTCTGCATACACTGCTGTTGAACTTGAAATTCTTGGGAAAACCTATGAGCTGAAGTCGGGAGCCGTCTGCTGTTATCTTCTTATATAACAAGGAGTTGGCCTACATACCATGTACGCGTGTAGGGAGCTCCAATGTAATTACGTCCAGTCAATATATTATAAGAAATTTGAAAATATTATTGAAACATCTTGTGAAGTCCATCCTCACAAGAAGATGATGTTTCTTTATCAGGATAGTGCCCGTCTCTGCTCGGATACAACCACCACTTGTAGACCTCCTCGATTATTACAAGACCTCCTGAAAACACAACTCTTAGCTCTGACCATCACACTAAGACCACTTCCTCCATTTGATACATCTGACTGTTACATATGATCTGCACGATATGATCTGAACACCTCTCACCACCGTTGCATCGACTTTTATAACCTCGCGATGACGACTCATCTCCCTACTCTCTGTTCATCCCTTCCACTTCAACATACAGTAGCTGGCGAATACTGACACTTGGTCGCAATCACGTGCCCACGCACTGATGCCATCAGTCAAGTGTTGTCTAAGCGTGCCCAAGCGGATTGCAGATGACTAAGTTTCATGCGTCACCGGGAAATCTACATGCACATAACATTCTCAGTTAAACATAGCCTCGATTGCAAAATACTATGCCAGCTCATCTAGCCAGAGTTACAAGCCACAGCCTGACTATATGAAACCAACAAATCTCACTTACTACAATACAGAATAATTAGAAACAAATTTCACTTAACCTATGATTAAATACAATAATATACGTGATACCTAATTATTACAGTCTAAATGATGAGAAACAGAATATATAAAATCTAACGAATCGGGTTAATAATAATAATAATAATAATAATAATAATAATAATAATCAATACTGAATGGAATCTGTAACCCTGTTGTACGGTTACAGAACGCCTCCCTCATGAAATAATAGATTAAATGAATCGATTGATTCATGAAATATATACATAATCACCTGAAATCGAGTACACCATAGATACATGTATAAAAATGCCCTTTACAAATTGGGTACATAGTATCATCCATCTGGATGTTCGTTGTTACACATATAAAACATTGATCAATTATCATTTTCACTTTGATTATACAGTATTATTTACATACAGATTACATTTCTTTCTCACTTCAGTCGTTTCAAACGTTCATTTAGTGTCCAAAAGTATTCTCGAAGACTTTTCATTATATACACTGTCTCCAAGCACTGGAGTTTATTGCACTGCCGTGCTTCACTTAATATCACAACACACGCTAATTTCACTGAAGTCCTGTTCGCAATGCCAGCTTCATAAAACATGGTGAATTAACATAATAATGAAAATTAATCAACAAACTCACATGATATATTTCTTAAGATTTCTTATATTGTATGTGCCTACGGTATTTCCTTCCTTGTCTTCTAATGAATAAGCACATTTCCCAATCCGTTTCACTACGGTGAAGTATCCCTGATATAACAAGAAAAACTTAGAAAATTGACCAGCTTCTGCTGATGACGGGAGTGGCACTCTGAGTAAAACCTTGTCACCAAGCTCAAATTCATCCAATGTAGTCTTACAAAAGTTGAGTTATCAAGGACATTAAATTTGTGTTCGTAAAGATGTGTTCTACCAGGCCGGTCACTAAAAACATCACTCTGTGATATCAACAATTCACACAATTCGTCCTTCTGACTTTCCGCTAAATTACATTTCTCCACTGTCTCATACAATTCTTCTCTAGAATCTCTCTGTATAGACACATGGCAGACATCAATATCCTTCCTCATATTAGGAATTTCATAAGACATTTCAGTACTAGAACACACTTTATTCGCACTAATTTCTGACAAAACATCATATGGTACCCTGACTTCCCTGCTACCCTTTCCCCAAATAAGATTGACATTACACAGATCAAAATTTAATTTAGCCTTGTGACACGTTAACCAGCCAGTGCCTAAAATAACGGCATAAACTAAATTAGGCACAACTAAGCATGGTTGGAAAATACATTCTCCACTTATGTTAATGGGGACAGCTATTTGTTTATTCACTCTTTGAGACTTGTTTCCAACAGCTGTTACGATGAACGTATTCCTCACTGGAATTTCCGCTACCTCATACTTCTCTCTGAAAACTTCCTCATACAGCTTGGAATTTACACATGACTTCTCACTACCAGAGTCCAACCAAATCTTAACTTTTCTGCCCCATATCAGCAGTTCAATCGTCGGTGTAACAGGAACACTACTTAAATTATCCTCATTACATAATATAAGACCACTTAACAAATCTTGCCTTATATCTAAATTTAAATTACACTTATAAAATTTATTGTCTACGATTAAGTCGTCACTTAAAACA
Source organism: Anabrus simplex (assembly GCF_040414725.1). Lineage (NCBI taxonomy): Eukaryota > Metazoa > Arthropoda > Insecta > Orthoptera > Tettigoniidae > Anabrus > Anabrus simplex. The sequence goes on along the minus strand of NC_090271.1, from coordinate 97,169,371 downwards.
TTTGAATTATTGCTACTTAGGTCACAATCATGTTCACTTACAACTATAGGCTGGTCGACATTAACATACTTATCTACCTTATACGTGAACTCACCATTTACGGACTGTCTCAGTGACCTGTTTATACAGTCCGTTGCGCGTTTAAATTACTTGGTTCAGTTACAACTTGTTGGTTACACACCTCAGTCGGCCTCCCCTGTTGCCTAGTTCCTCTAGCTTCACTATTATTATTATTATGGCCTGTATTCTCCCGCCTCCCAGCTTCTGGTTGATTACCATAATCACGCCTCCCAGTCCTGAAATTTTCCGAACTATTTTGATAATTTCTCTCCCTGTGGAAATTATTATTAGGTCTCTCCTGATATTCTCTTCTGTAGTTACGATTATTCATAGTCCTGTCCTGATTATTAGATTGGTTACCCCTTCCGTCTACATTCCTATTTAGTGTCCTACTATTATTCAAGCTACTACCTAAAGCATCAAAACTTTCCAACAAAATCTCCATTTCCTTAATAGTCTCCACTTTTTGCATACAAACAGCTTCTCTTATTCTATCGGGATAGTGCTTAGCCATAAGTCTAACTATATCAGCCTCAGGTCCAATACATTCTAAATTTCTCCACACCAAAACATGAGCCAAAAAATATTCTGTCATTCTAACACCCTCGTTAGAGTTATACTTGCCAAACATTACTCTCTCTCTCTCTCTCTCTCTACTCTGAACACCTTCACTCCAAAATTTAGCCATGAATTTCTCCTTAAATTCAGTTAGACTAGACATCGAGCTTTTATATATACTTGAAACCAAGACTTAGTCTCTCCTACGAAAGCATTAGATAAGATCTCCAATAAAGTTTCCCAGCTAATAATATTGTCTCTTAACTGAACAGCAAATTTCTTCTCTATTACTCTCAGAAATTCCATCGGGTTGAATTCTTTCCCAGAAAACTTAGGTAAATCATGATCTCTATTGATTAAACCATTATTTACAATTATCTCACGTACATTCTTACTATCACGCACTTCTTGCTGGAGTAATCTCTGGCAACTCAGAAATTTTTCTTCCACTGTTTCCTCAGCCTTTTCTTGAATTTTTCTTAATTCCTCCTGTAACTTTTCTTCCGATTCTCTCACCTTCTGTGATAATGATTTTTGTTCACTCTCTAGATCACCTACTTCTTCAAGTTTTCTTTCCACATATTCTACCCTACTAATACATTTCCTAGTTTCTTGCCCCACTGTATTGGTTAACTTTTCAAACCTTTCTTCCACTAACTCATTGATTTCCCCTTTATTAGACTCGATCTTGGCGCCTAATTCGTCAATCTGTTTGATGCATGTCTCACTAATTTGCTCTATTTCCGTATGGAGATTGCTCCGACCCAATTCCATCTCATCTCTGATGTCACTACACTCCCTATTTACCTTACTTTCTAAATTATTAATTTGCTTACTTATTTCTAACACCTTACGATCTATCTTATTACTAACATCATCAATCTTCTTATTAATACTATTTATGACATTACTCTGAGCTTCAATTTTCTCACACATGACATCATTTTGAAATTCAATTTTCTCACTAATGACCTTATTTTGAGATTCAATTTTCTCACTCATAATGTTACTCTGAGATTCAATTTTCTCACTAATGATATTATTCTGCTCAGTCATTTTGGACATCGGCAAATTAAATAAACAAAGGTCAAACACCCCTTTACTTTGATCTTGCGTGACAGCGTTTTCCTCAGTTTCTACTATTTTCTGACTTTCAGCAGGTCCCACCTTAGTCACCAACTTCCTATTTATGTTACCACCTTGGATTTCCTTGGACACAATAACCTCAGCCTCATAACCTGACTACATATTGCTATCCCTGTCCATCTTCGGTTTCCTACTAATTTTTTGCGATCTCAAAGCTATTTCCCATTGCACTTCCTCTGACATTACCCCTTAAATACAAAATTCAACAAAATGACCTTCCTAACATTACTAGGTGAATTTAACATGTGCGTACTCATTAAAAGAACTGATCCATGTATATTGCCATTCACAATCACTTTTTCTGAACCTTTCGAGTCCCATGTTGCTGGCGATACGTTGTTGCTACTCTAACCACTACTCTTATACCTTCATATCTTCCACACAATATAGATGACATTTGTTTGAGCGCCAGTTGTTTTTTAAATAAAAACAACAAAATTCGGTAGAGCATACCTCTTATATCAATTATCTCAAGGCGTGAGGTGATAAACTCACATATCTGGCAATATACAGGGATATGGATCAGGACAATATTAAATTACTGTTGCATTTCCACAATTGAGGATTGTACATGGAACTGGAATCACTTATTATAATTAAAATAAAACTGAGTTTATGACTATAATTTACGTCACAATGAACAAGCATTGACGTCTTTTAATTTAACAAAAAATATATATAGTGAGATTTGCGGTAAAAATAAAAGGAAAATTTAATCTAAACGAAAAAACTATTGGCATGAACTTGAAGTGAGATGTGATATCGCCGCTGATTCCATTCTTCTTCACGTTATGAATGCATAACATGTCTGATGCTTTAATTACCTGATGTCTGCATACACTGCTGTTGAACTTGAAATTCTTGGGAAAACCTATGAGCTGAAGTCGGGAGCCGTCTGCTGTTATCTTCTTATATAACAAGGAGTTGGCCTACATACCATGTACGCGTGTAGGGAGCTCCAATGTAATTACGTCCAGTCAATATATTATAAGAAATTTGAAAATATTATTGAAACATCTTGTGAAGTCCATCCTCACAAGAAGATGATGTTTCTTTATCAGCATAGTGCCCGTCTCTGCTCGGATACAACCACCACTTGTAGACCTCCTCGATTATTACAAGACCTCTTGAAAACACAACTCTTAGCTCTGACCATCACACTAAGACCACTTCCTCCATTTGATACATCTGACTGTTACATATGATCTGCACGATATGATCTGAACACCTCTCACCACCGTTGCATCGACTTTTATAACCTCGCGATGACGACTCATCTCCCTACTCTCTGTTCATCCCTTCCACTTCAACATACAGTAGCTGGCGAATACTGACACTTGGTCGCAATCACGTGCCCACGCACTGATGCCATCAGTCAAGTGTTGTCTAAGCGTGCCCAAGCGGATTGCAGATGACTAAGTTTCATGCGTCACCGGGAAATCTACATGCACATAACATTCTCAGTTAAACATAGCCTCGATTGCAAAATACTATGCCAGCTCATCTAGCCAGAGTTACAAGCCACAGCCTGACTATATGAAACCAACAAATCTCACTTACTACAATACAGAATAATTAGAAACAAATTTCACTTAACCTATGATTAAATACAATAATATACGTGATACCTAATTATTACAGTCTAAATGATGAGAAAGAGAATATATAAAATCTAATGAATCGGGTTAATAATAATAATAATAATAATAATAATAATAATAAATACTGAATGGAATCTGTAACCCTGTTGTACGGTTACAGCCTGGACAAAGCAACTTCTGACTATTTTCTCTAAATTTTGGGATTTGAAAACTAGACATTTTTCGGTTTTCCTATTTTTCTAATGTCTGGCACCAGAGACGTTCTTGATCCTTTGTATTTACGCAAGGGAAGAGCTTATTTATGAACTAGCAATTAGAAAGGTTCAGTCCGGAGGCGCGGTTGCGAGAAATGTGTCCAGATTAAAGGATTCTTTAGATCTACCTATTTGTATTCCTATTTATGGAGGGAAGGAAGTTGGTGAGGCTTCATCCACGATCAAGATGCTGATCTTGCAACTGTTGTTAGCTTTTTGAAGGAGGTGAAACGTCCAGTAACCAACATAAACGCGTTCAGGCTAGGCTGTTTCACTTCTGTAATAGAGTAGGGGATCTGATGCCTCGTAAGCTGAGCGAAGAACATTCTAGTATGGCTAACTACTTGCGCCAACATATTTCTGATCTGTCCAGTAAGGTGAACCAATTGTTCTCAGGGTTTGTTAGTGGGAAGAGTGATTACGTTGCCCCATTAACCATGAATACGGAAGAGGATCCTAATAAGTCTTCAGATAGTGGGGAATTGGTTGAACAAGAGCAAGCACCTCCTCCATCAGAACAGCCTAGCTAATACGGTAGGAAATCTCCAATATCTTCTCCATTATTACATTAATAATGCCGCTGTGGAAGCATCTCACCCTCCGTCTGCCTCTCCAGTAATATCGCCAGGTTTTAACTGCTTATCCCATCCTTTAGCCATGTTGCTTAAAGGGATTTCAAGATTTTCTGTCAACTCCACGAACGATGCCATTTCGTTTCTAAGATTGCTTGTGGAATTCCAAGACCACGCTTTGGCGTTTGCCCAGTCACGCACTCAAATCTTACAAATAATCTATCCCTACGCCGTTGGTGTCCAAACGGACAAAATAGTTAAAGCTACATCTGAAAGAAGTTCCATTTGCAAGTTTCCATGCACAATTTTTGGCTAACTTTATCCATGCGAGAGCCTTGTCGTCATTAATTCAGAAGTACTATTTCAGAATTCAGAGGCTAGTTGAAAAACTAGTGGATTTCATTCAGGGCATCAAATTCTATACTAGGGTATTTGCCTTGCACTATTCCGAGGGTCAAATTGTACAGACCATTTTTGAAGGCATTTCTTCATCTTACCGATCATATTTGTGGTTTGATTCCCGTTCTCAAACGGTTAGGGAACTTGAGGCCATGTCAGTTTCTGAGGAAGGAGTGAAATATGCCAACACACGGAGTGTTTCATGCGACCCACCACCTTTTTCTAATATTTCTCGGCCACCACCACGTAGAACTTTCACTCCCCGTAAATATTATGCTTGTGGACCTGCGGACCATTTAAGGAATAAGTGTCCCTATTAAATACAAAAGGTTCTAAAAAGGGGTCTTCTGCCTCTTCAGACTGTTTTAAATGTGGTGAATTCACACACTTGGCAATGAATTGTAACTCACCACATATTACACCTTGTTGTGCCACTGGTAATAATAGTAACAGAAATTGTATAGAGTGCTCGGCTGAGTCCTCTTCGCAGTCAGTGTCTTCAGGTTCAGCCCAGTTTAAATTTGATGATACCATTTCATGTACTGAAGAAGGAAGACCGCGTAAGGCTTTCCTTACATTTTTTTTTTTGCTAGTTGCTTTACGTCGCACCGACACAGATAGGTCTTATGGCGCGATGGGACAGGAAAGGGCTAGGAGTGAGAAGGAAGCGGCCTTGGCCTTAATTAAGGTACAGCCCCAGCATTTGCCTGGTGTGAAAATGGGAAACCACGGAAACCATTTCAGGGCTGCCGTCAGTGGGGTTCGAACCTACTATCTCCCGAATACTGGATACTGGCCGCACTTAAGCGACTGCAGCTATCGAGCTCGGTAAAAGCTTTCTTTGAAGGTTCTAGAGAATGCATGAAAATTGCTTATGATGCTCCAGAATTTGTGCCCTTCCTCAAAATTAAAATAAACAATGAACCTGTCACCGCCTTCTTAGATGCTGGAAGTATTGAACCCATCATTTCAGAAGACTGGTATTCTAAATTAAAGTTTTGTTGTAAATGTTCTAAATATGCTTCTTCCAGCCCTTTAGAAATTTTACGATTCATCCATGCAAAAATTCGTATTTCTAAGTTTACCTGGAAATTTAAGTTATTTGTTGCTAAAACTTTTTCATACCCTGTGATATTAGGTTCAGATTTTATGTCTCATTCAGATCTTGTACTTTATCTTCAAAAGAAATCATGCACTTTCGTGTTTGATAGTAATTTTCATATGCATCATGTTCGCTTATTTCGCCTCTTCAGAGGTATCACCCTGAGGATCAAGCTTCTAGCATTCGTAAATTAGGTCGGTTATTTTCCCAAGTATTTTCGGAAAATCTAGGAGTGACTGACTTAATCGAATATAAGATAGAGGTTATGGATTCGATCCTCGTAAGATTTCCTCCTTATAGTTTGTCTCCGCCTAAGGCGAAGGCCCTGAAGGAATTTATCGACAAGATGTTGAGCGATAGTATCACATGCCCCTCTACTTCGGCACATTCTTTACCTATATTTCTTGTGCCAAAACCACAAGGCGTCTGCAGGCCAGTAGGGGATTACAGGACGTTGAACCGTAAGACTGTTCTTTAGTAAGTACCCTTCTTTGACTTGCATTCATGTTTTTCTTAGTTTCGTAATGCCAATTTCTTCACCATCTTAGATCTCAACCAAGCCTATAATCGGAGCGGAAGAATCGAAACATCTGACGGCTTTCGCTACCGGCTGGAATCTTTACGAATACAACCCCGTGCAGTTTGTGTTCCCCGCGAGAGCGGTGGTTCTCACTAGAATGCTAGACAGTGTCTTCTCTGATATTAAATTTGAATATTTTCACCATTATTTAGATAATGTTGTTATTTAATCAGGGACTTTTGAAGAACATCTAGCTCATGTAGAGTAAGCACTCAAGCGCCTTCGTAAAGCAGGTTTGACGGTTAAATTATCAAAAGGATCCTTTGCTAAACCATCAATGTCCTTCTTGGGGAATATTATTTCCCCCGATGGAGTTTCGGTAGACCAATCTAGAACTCATGCTATCCGTAAATTCAAACCTCCCAAAGATGTTAAATGTGTTGCTGTATTCATCTTCTTCAGAAAATTTATCCCAGTAATCGCTAACCGGCCGGCACCCCCGAATCTTCTTCGCAGGAAAGGTGTCAAATTCGAATGGGTCTTTCTCAATAAGCCGTTTCGAGGATTTCAGATTAGCCCTCTGCAATGCCCCTGTCTTGGCTATGCCGGATTTTTCCCAGGAAGTTCATTGTACAGACCGACGCGGCTTCATTTGCTGTCGCTGCGGTTCTTCTGCAAGAATCTTAACTCGGAAGGTGGCCCATCGCCTATGCGTCTCGTACCTTATCACCTCAATAGTCCAAATATTCCATATCTGAACTAGAGTGACACGCTGTACTTACAGTCCTTACCTTGAGCATGTAAAGTTTGAACTAGAGACCGACAATCAGACTCTAAGTCGGGTGCTCGCTAGACTCCGTTGTACCGGGCGAACTGCTCTCTGGGAAATTAGAATTTCTGAATTCTAGTTTGACGTGCGGTACATTCGGATATCGGAGTATGTGGTCACAGATGGTTTGAGCAGAATTCTTTCTAGTGATCCTATAATTTCTTCTGGTTTTGACGAAGGCCCTCCTCCTTCTCTTCCCGCAACTTCTGGTGTAAGCGCCATTCTTACTGACGCCCCTATGTTATACCATGATACCGCTAAATACCAGCGTGAAGATCCGGTGCTGGCCCCCATAATTGAAACCATTTCTTCTGAGGAAGATGTTGCCCCTTGTGTACGGAGGAACGGGGTCCTGCGTTGTCCATCAAGACAAGATCAAAAATTGAAAATTGTTGTTTCATCAATTCTAGTTCCTATGATCTTCAAATATTGCCATGAGACCCCATTAGGGGGACATCTGGGCATCTTTAAAACCAGAGAGAAGTTAAGGGAACTGTTCATCTGGAAGGCCATGGATGGCGAAATTATAGTTAAAGCATGGAAAACTTGTCTGATTAGCAAGTCCACATTATCTACCAAAGTAGGGCTCTTGTCATGGCACCAAGCTTCTCCCCCAAAGGAGCGATGGTATATTATGTGTGACCCTTCCCGCAATCAGAAGGGATCGCTAATAAATTCATTCTTGTGTGTGAATCGTTTTACTCGATTTTCATGGCTGTTTCCTACTAGGCTTGCCACTGTACAAACTACTATTTCTTGTCTCAGTTCAATATTAGCATCTTTTGGACCATATCAGTATATTGTTTCCGATAACGCTAAGGCTTTAACTTCCAATCTATTTCGTAAGTTCTGTTTCGATCTCTCTATTTAGCAGGTCAATACTTCGACCTACTACCCCCAGCCATATCTCGCTGAGCGGGTTAATCGAAATCTTTGATCAGCCCTTATTGCCTTCCAGCACGAAGATCAGTCCCGTTGGGATACATCCTTGCATTGGTTATCGTTAGCTTCTCTTGTGTTTAAGTTCGTCCCAAACACTCCATTGTAAAATCTATGTCTATCAATGAGCTCTTACCAGAGACGATAGATCCAGAGAATATCCGAGATCTATGGAGGAAAGCTAGGAATAATCTTAAGACCTCTCATAAGAGAGTAAATATGAGTAACGGCCGTGGACTAATACCTACCAATTGAAATGTTGGAGATCAGGTCATGGTTAAAAAATTTGTTCCCGCGGGCAAAGGTGCTACCTATAGTTTAGATAAAGGCTGGTTACTTTGAAGGAGGAGCACGCGGAGTTTCTGATTCAGGTTTGGAGGCAGGAGTGGCTTATGGCAGATTTCGTAGAATCTAAAGAAGTGAATTTAAAAAAATGAATTTTAACAATAAAAATAGTTAACATTTAGGGAACAACTTAATCATATGAGAAGGTATTTGTTTACATACACAATTTTTGGTGAACAATAGGAGCAGATGTAGGGACTACTCCTTCTCTGAACTTCCTATAATATTTAAACTTAGACTTGTAAAATACTCCAAGGAAAGAAATATAATTAATTCAGCAATTAATTGGTGGTGTGTAATTAATAATGAGGAAGGCCTTCACACAGGCTTTACTTGAGACAGGTGAACACGAAAATTCCTTTTAGTCTCCGGATTACTCACCATAAGGGTGATAGGAGTAAGAAAATCCGAAAAATACAAGGTCCATGAAATCTGGGGGCGAGTTTGCCACAAAATTTGCATGTTACAGTGCCCTACATTACATCTGAGACCATGTGAAATCAACTTGGGAGAGATGCTGGCGCGGGGTATGGGTCCGCCTCGTTCCGACTAAGACTCCAGAAAATTTGCTTTTATTGGGCCTGCCATCGCGGGAAGACGCTGGGATGCCTTACTCCACCTCCCACTCTATTTTTGGGCGGGACATTACTCTTTGTTCTTGGCCTCTCACCATCTCGGCTTCTACACTCACTGTATTAGGAGGAGAGTATCTCAGGGTACCCAAGGGGTCAGAGTGCCCCATTCAGACGTCGGCAGCAGCGGCCGCTCATGCCGTCAACCCCGGTTACTACTTCGGTGCTGTTATCAGGACAACTCTACTTACACAATCCAAAACAAACAAGAATGAACTCTCAAACAAGATATACTCAAGTTTACCAATGTATTTCTCGAAATCAATGTGCTAATGCTGTTGTTTCTCTTGTTACCATTTTACGTAGGCCAACAATTTTTAAATTCAATAATTTTATAAAGTTTTGTGTCTCCTGAAACATTTATAATTTGGAGGAGTTCGTTTCTTACACCGGGCTTTTTAATTAATCTTTCGTTTCGGAAACAGCACTCCTACACTTTTTTGACAGTATACGACAGGGCCTCTCGAACGCCCAAAATCTCACGCGTGCAAATTGAGGTGCAGAGTTCCTGTGCACAGTGCATCGGTCCCACTCGGCTCCGCTCGGACCAACGCTTCGTCTCTGGGCTACTCGGCTAAGCTCGGCTCAACTCGGCTAGGATTTGGAGGGCTACGGAGCAAGTGAGGAAGAGGGAGACAGGCGGAGCGAGCGAGACAGGCGTGGGGAAAGAGAGAGACAGCGCTATTGTTCCAAATCGAGGAATGGGGGTCTGCACTCTGGTCAACCAAGCGAAGTTGTCTTTTGCACCGTGCACAGTGCATGCACCCGGAGAGGCCCTGGTATACGAATTACTAGCATTTTCGTAATTTACGCTACAGTTCTTCACTTCTGTTTATGGAGTTTCATTATCAAGAGGATCGAGTTATAGTAAAGAAGTATTGATGGACTGTTTGCTCATATTTTTAAATTTTTATTTTCTACAAGTAAGCTACCGGTACTGCCCAGAATTCCTGCTTATTTTCAGGGGTATATGGCATTGAATGAAAATACGTTAGCTGCTTAAAGAGATTGGAGTCATACATCCCATCAGAGTATTGTGACTTTTGTTATGAGTTATTAGCTTGGCCAAATATATTGGCTGAGATATCGCCATGGTGATACAAGAAAGCTTCATGAAGAGAAATAAGAGTTTGTGCTCTTGTTCTTTAATGAATCACTGACATCTGGGGAACTTTATTATGCTAGAGATACTATTTATTTTTTCAAAATATATCAGTTCACAAATCGTGAATGACCACAAGGATCCTGAAATTTTACAATTTAGGCGATGATAACCGAAAATATTAAAATTATTGTACAGAAAGGAAACCTTATTTATCATTTAGGAGTAGCATAAGTGATGATTTAAAATAGTCGCCGAATAGTTTAGATGTCCACCATAATGTTTTCCAAAGTGTGTTTGGTACCAGGCTTCTTAAATATTTCTCACATATGCTTAGATACACTGCCTCTGCTTCCAAATAACAGACCTGTCATGGACCAGCTTTCTGGGCGAATGTTATATCTTTCACTCAATTTGCAAATAACATGTTCTACATAAGATGTTGTGATTGCAAGTCAATACAGGTTGTTATACACTCATTCATTAAATAGTAAGTTAAAAATATTTTCTCTTACAAAATCATTTCTATTTTAAGGCTAATTTTAAGGATTGCTTGCCAGTGAAATAAGAACCTCTACATATTTTTGGTCAATTCGTTTTCATTCCATTTTAAATACCTTAAGCTAATGATCCTCATAATTCTATTCTCATTCAAACATTTTTTATACCATGGGACAAGTTTTTGTAGACCTTCGTCTTTTAAGCAAGCCGCCTGCGAGGAAAACCATTTCTGAATCGTCATTCATTTCGTTGTCGGTGTGTAAACGCTTACCGCTGAGGAACCTCTTCAGATGCAGAAAGAGATGGTAGTCACTAGAGGCAAGGTCGAGACTGTAGAGAGGATGCTCGAACTGCTGCCAGCCAAAAGACTGGATAAGGGCTCTCGTTTAAACATAGCTTAGTGTCACCCACCTCTTACCGTACCTGACGAGGTTCCTAAGAGATAATCGCTTTCGCACCGATGACAAAGTGAAAACGATAACTCGGAAATGCTTTCCTCTCTCACGCAATAGAATTCTACGGCGGGTGTCCATAAAAACTTGTCCCACGCTATGCAAAATGTTTATATAAAAATAGAACAATGAGGAAAATTAGTTGGAGCTGTAATAAGGAATAAAACAGGAATTAACTAATTATATGCAGTGGTTTTAACTTTGTTTCCAAACGTTCCTTAATTACAAAAGATATCCTTCGTACTTTAAGATTATTAAAACTGATTTTCCGCTTATTGTCCTTCTAATTATCACCATTTGTTTCAGAATCATCACCATCACATATAAAATATCTGTATAAATTATTAGTTGGTTGACTTTATTGAAAGGAATATCAGGATATTTTCATTTAGTAACAGGCACTACAAGTGTCCAAAATAAATTCTTCTTCTTATTATTCTGCTTACCCTCCTGGGTTGGTTTTTTCCTCAGACTCAGCGAGGGGTCCCACCTCTACCGCCTCAAGGGCAGTGTCCTGGAGCTTCAGACTCTGAGTCGGGTATACAACTGGGGAGGATGACCAGTACCTCGCTCAGGTGGCCTCATCTGCTATGCTGAACAGGGGCCTTGATGGGGGATGGGGAGTTTGGAAAGAATAAACAACGAAGAGGGAAGGAAGCGGCCGTGACCTTAAGTTAGGTACCATCCCGGCATTTACCTGGAGGAGAAGTGGGAAACCACGGAAAACCACTTCCAGTATGGCCGAGGTGGAAATCGAGCTCACCTCTACTTAGTTGACCTCCCGAGGCTGAGTGGACCCCGTTACAGCCCTCGTACCACTTTTTCAATTTCGTGGTAGAGCCGGGAATCGAACCCGGGCCTCTAGGGGTTGCAGCTAATCACACTAACCACTACACCACAGAGGCGGACTCCAAAATGTTTGTAAAGTATTCGACGGAGAATTTTCGTTTTTTAAACACAGTATTCAATTGAAAACATTTGCACAAAACTGGTCTAACCCTCATTTTTCTGAAATTGAGAAAACTAAGGTTTTGCTAGTGAATCAGAAATTAATAAGTGTAACATGCATTAACTTTTTATTTCCATCCGCTATAAAGGTACACATTTCAAAATGTCCGGCTCCGCGGCTAAGTGGCTGGGCTCCCGGGTTTGATTCCCGGCTGGGTCGGGGACTTAAACCTTAATTGGTTAATCCCAATTGCTCGGGGACTGGGGGTGTGTGTTGCCTTAAGCATTATAAATCATTCTAGGTAGGGCTCCATCCTAACAGACGCGCAAGTTACCTGTAGGGCGTCAACTCTTCGGAGACCACACACCATTAATTGTTAACTATTTCAAAATAATTTATTAGAATAATCAAAGGTGATTTTATGAAATCAATCTAAATCAGTATTCTAATTAACTTCATCCATACACCAGGACATTCAACATATCAGCATCCATTTTAACACAAAATATTTATAGCTGAAATATGTCTATTTCCAAGAGAATATTGTGAGATATTCTCCTCCTTTCTCTTCCCAACCATTTATTAATTATTTCGTATCGCTGCTACGTGTATATTTCGCCAGTTTTACGGCTGAATGTCTTCCTGACTTGAATCCTGCGAGAATCTCTATTGATTGTCTTTATGGTCGTTGGTAGTGTGTTGCGTTGTGTTTTGTGTACAGAAGAAGAGATGTAGGTTGAGAAAAATACAAATATCCAGGCTTCGTGCTAGAAGAATTCAGACCGAGCTCGATCGCTGCAGTCGCTTAAGTGCGGCCAGTATCCAGTAATCGGGAGATAGTGGGTTCGAGCACCACTGTCGGCAGCCCTGAAGATGGTTTTCCGTGGTTTCCCATTATCACACCAGGCAAATGCCGGGGTTGTACCTTAATTAAGGCCACGGCCGCTTCCTTCCACTTCCTAGGCCTTTCCTATCCCATCGTCGCCATAAGACATATCTCTGTCGATGCGACGTAAAGCAAAAAGAAAAAGAATAATTCAGGAGATACGGCTAAAACGCCGGCCAGACCTATAATCGGAAATGGGAACCTCCGAACCGGAGACCACTGCTCATTGAAGAAGCCTGACAATAGAGGAAATACCTTTTTTATATATACTTGTTTAACGTTGTACTAACTCATTGAAGGTTTACGGCGATAGAGGGATGGGAATGGGCTAAGATTGGTAAGGTAGCAGCCGTGGCCTTAAGTAAGGTACAACCCAATCAATTTCCTAGTATAAAAATGGAAAATAACGGAAAACCATCTTCAGGGCTGACGACGGTGGGATTTGAACCCGCTGTCTCCCGAATTCAAGCTCACAGCTGTGCGACTCTAATCGCTCGGTGTGTGGGAATATTAATATTATTTTATTTATTAGATGAACACTTAGCCCATATATAGGAAAATTTATCTTAATAAATTTTCTGTTACGTTTTAAAGAAGTTGCAATAAATATTACTGAAGTTTAAAATTACATTTTAATGTGCTGTATATTTAATACCAAGTGAAGTTCCGGTTTTTTGGTTACGTCATCGGTTGGTTAGAACCATTTTTTGCGCTCAAATAACTACCGTACCTTGGAGCTCACGCAAAACTTCTAGGAGGATATATTTAGCTACCATAAGCTTTTATGATATAAGACCAACCACAGCTGAGAAATGGTATTGACATTTTCAGGTTAGAGGGATAGCCAATTTTTTTTTTACATGTTTTGAATATAACGCCAGTTTTCTACTCCTTTCAAGGTACTTTTACATTAGCTATTAAATTATCCTCAGTAATTATACGAGATGAAAAAAGATGCCATTTGACCTTGCTGTAGAAAGTAATCGTTAGTTGGAATTATTTTGATATTTTTAGGAGGGAAGACCTTTCGTAACTGTGGGGGCGAAATGTTGACCGAAAAGTTCGCACTCCACTCCGGTTTGCATTGTCGGTGAACGAGGCCATGGCCGAGCTCTGTGCTGCGGGGGGTGGGGGTAGCTGCTCCAGATCAGCCCCAGCCCCCTCCTCACCTGCTTGGTCACTTTCACTGAACGGACGGTACGGTTTTGTTTTGACGCACCGTTCTCGGTCAGTTGTTATCATACACCGGCCAGGATTGCAAGGTGCTCATAAACCCACCGTGCCTTAACCTCGCTACGACCGTTACCTAAGGTAAGCTCACTGCTCTTCTCCTTAACGGCGCGGTGCTCTTGGGACTTGTGATCGGAACTCAAGTGATAACATTAGACATACTGTTTGCATGCCTTGTACTTGTGTAGAAGATTATATAAAAGAAGATTTTAAATACAAAGTTCATCACTTCCAGAAATCATTATACTTATCTTTTGGATTAAAACAATTAGCCACAACAGGATTTCTTTATAATGTAACTTAGTATGATACCGGCAATCTGAATATTTTAGAGGGAATATAATACTCCACTTTTTGAGAAACTATTTTAACAGGTTGATGCAATTATTGAATACATGTATATTTATTGTAGGTACTAATGTTATTTGCTTACACACAAATAATTATGACTCACTAAGAAGCTGGGATGAATAGCTCAGACGGTAAAGCACTGGCCTTCTGAGCACTACTTAGCAGATTCAATCCCGGCTCAGTTCGGTGGTATTTGAAGGTGCTCAAATACGTCGACTTAGTGTCGTTTGATTTACTGACACGTAAAAAAATCCTCTGGGACAAAATTTAGACCCCTCGGTATCTCCGAAAACCGTAAAAGTAGTTAGTTGGACATATTTTTTTTTTTTACTATTTGCTTTACGTCGGACCGACACAGTTAGGTCTTATGGCAACGAAGAGAGACGAGTGGAATGGAAGCGGAATAGGCTTAATTAACGCGCAGCCCCGGCATTTTCCTGGTGTGAAAATGGGAGATCACGAAAAACCATCTGGAGGGCTGCCAACAGGGGTTTCGAATCCACTGCCTCACGAATGTAAGCTCACAGCTGCACGACTCTACCTGCATGATCAAGTAGCTTGTTGGAAGTAAAATCTACAACATTATTATTATTATTATTATTATTATTATTATTATTATTATTATTATTATTATTATTATTATTATTATTATTATTCAGTGAGAACAGTTCTTGAAATTTGAATTTTTAATGTGATTCATTGCTTTTAAAAACCCTTTTGTTGAACTAAGGGATACAGACCGGAAATTAAACTTATGGATATATTTTGCCCTAATTCTTGTTAAACGGTGAGCAAAGTTTTCTAGTTTAGGAACAAATCGATGAAACCCCAAGGATGGACCTCAAAACATGCGGATTGCATACCCAGGTGTCCTTAAGATAGAGAAACTTGTCATGTTTACCTGCTCGTAATTTGGGATGAGACAGAAAGTTTCATATGCTAAATGTGAAAAATATTGACATGTGTATTTTCATTTTAAATACTTCACAGAAACTCGTGCTTGTTGAGCCAGGAGAGGTATCTTCCAGAATGTTAAATCCTTAAGTCCGTAAAGTAATAGCCAGTGAAACTTAAAAACCTAGACTATAAGGGTAAATTTCTTGTGAAATTTTCTGTTGTCTAAGGAGCAGCTTCTGAAAGGAAATGGAGCATTTTTGCCTATCTCTTGGATCATGGAAGCTACTTGTGCATTCATTTGCTCGCGCCAATCCTGATAAAGTCACTTTGTTCTCACCGTACCAACTGTACTCAGTTAACAAATTGAAAATTAAATTTCTCATCTCACACATTGTATTGAATGAGGGGCCTTGTCCACACATCTACGTTGCGATCAGAAGTGCTTACCATATATTATGAGCTAAATTCAGTGGTGCAGACCAGTAAATGCGAAGGTCATTGTACTCAAATGTTTGGTGGTCAGATGAATACAAGGCGTGATAGTTGAATGACAGTCTCATTTCGAAGGTGATAGAGAGTCGATCTCTGGTCAATAGAGCGGGAAATTTTCGGAAGAATATCTCAAGTTCCTGTGGTTCGCATTTGACACAGAACTTTTGACCTTTTAGCTTACGTTCTCAGTTACCAAAGCTGCTTTTACTTTCCACTGAAAATATTGTAATTGTGTTGAATTTGTAACGTAGTTAATTGACACTAATGAAACGAAGGTGTAATTATTTTATTTGGTAAATTCATAACACTTTTAGTAATGACATGGCGTATGGCTTTTAGTGCCGGGAGTGTCCGAGGACAAGTTCGGCTCGCCAGATGCAGGTCTTTTGATTTGACTCCCGTAGGCGACCTGCGCGTCATGATGAGGATGAAATGATGATGAATACGACACATACACCCAGCCCCCGTGCCGGCGAAATTAACCAATTAAGGTTAAAATTCCCGACCTTGCCGGGAATCGAACCCGGGAACCCTGTGGCCAAAGGCCAGCACGCTAACCATTAGCCATGGAGCCGGACACTTTTAGTAAATTGAGGTGTAATAAAGAACAATTTAATGTACCTAGAACGTGTGAAATTTCTCCCATAATCATTCTTGACTCTTGCTTCTGTATTGATGTGTGTATTTCTTGGTTGAAAGTCGAAGTTGGAAAGATACGGCCAACACATTTATGTTAGGAATTACCCTAATTTTTGTTTTTTGTTCAAGTGGAAAAATTATAGTACACAATTTTAGGTTCTTTTTCTTCTATATTATATGCACTAGGGTGAGCCAGTCGCGTTCCCAGTCTATTATTAGTATTTAAGATTCGTTTGACCAAAGAGGAAAATAAACATGGAATAAACATTGACATGCTACCCACAAAGTACAGTGTTGACTTTTCGAGTGAGAAAATTGCCTTACAAATGGATATAATATTGGAAAAATACGGAATTATATTGTATGCCTACTTATGAAGGAACTGTTAGATATCTTTTAAGAGCAGCGAATATTTTTTTTAAAAAATGCTTTAAATCGAAGGATGAATAACACTCACGAATAAGCAAAATAATATCCCTACTGGCTTTGAAGTATGATATGAGTAAACATTTTCACTATCCGTAACTTCAGTACCAGCGCTCTACCGTCTGAGCCATTCATCCTTGCATTTGAAATGTCATTTTCACGAGTAAGTATACCCTATATATTCCAAACTTATTGTCATAACCTTACCCATAAACAGTCTTCAGCTAACCGCCTAGCCCAGCTCTGTTTACCCGGAAACACGTGGGTTCGATTCCACGTTCGGATGTCTATAACTTAAAAATGACTCTTCCACTTCCGGAGTAGTACATTGGATTGGGCTTCAATCAATTAAACCAAACAACAGTACTAGGGTAATACTTCTTGATCTTTTTATTCTCTCCTGTATTATCCCAGTTTAGGCTGGAACATTGAGTTTCTTTCAATTTTTATTTGATGCATTCTATTCGCGAAGTAGGTTTTTCCTTTAGGTCGGCCACGATTCGTACCGTCCACCTCATCGTCTGTCTCCCTCTTGACCTGTATCACGTTACCTGTTTGTCTCGTGCTCTCTTTTCAGACTCTGTTTGCTCCTTCCTTATAACACACTTATTCCACTTCAATCGACTTTTATTTATCTCTTCTATGGTGGCAGTCGCAGCAAATATTCCCATTTATGTTCTGTCTAACATACTTCGTTCTCTTCTCCTTACTAACCATGTTTCTGCTGCATATATCAGTACAATTGTGTTTATTTTCAGTTTCTGGGGTATTTTCTTATCACACGCGATTCTGAATACATCTCTCCACTTGTTCCAGACTGTTTGACTCTCTTTCTAACACCCACTTTACACCCTCCTTCCTCGTCTATCATTCATCAATGAAATTTAAAAATTTTTACTTGATTTAGCATGTTTGAAATTCAGTCTAAAATTTTAATCCTTTTTCTTCCTCGTCGGTTGACCAACTTCCGGGTTTCGAAGGCGACCACTATATTCCACTTTGTGCCGATGTTGCAAATACTGGAAGTCTCCAACTTTGGCTCCTCCAAAGGCCTCATTGCCAGTACGGAGGTGAATTTACTTCTAGCTTTACTATACCGTAGTTATAATCTACTCTATGTAACATGTTCCCCACAGCTCACTGAAGCCAAACAGACTTCTGAATTGACTATACATTAATTAGTTCAAAATGCTTCTAGATGATAATTGTAATTGTAGTACGAAGTATTTCCGAGATTCGCTTTGTACTGACTTCTTCAGAACATCATACGATGCAACCCGCTCAACGTTAGCTAATCCAGTACGGACAAAACTGTAGGTTTATATTTAGCGCTACAGACAATAGCATCAGCAATCCTGACAGTTCTGCTTGTTTGAAAGCCTAATTCACTGTACAGTAAAGAAGTGATGTAATAATAAAAGCCTTGATGAAACTTAATTTAGGTCGAAATCAAGGTTAAAATTCAAGTTGCCACCAAGAAGTCCTTCGTGCTAATCACCAATCCTGACGAAGACGGATTCCTTTACATCATCTGCTAAATCGGATAGTAATTATTGGTCACGTTAGGTACACTTGTCATAATATGAGAACGTATTATTTTTAAATTATTTTTACAAGTTGCCTTACGTCGCACCGACACAGATAGGTAGGGATAGAAAAGGGCTAGGAGTGGGAAGGAATTGGCAGTGGTCTTAATTAAGGTACAATCTGGTGTGAAAATGGGAAACCATGGAAAACCATATTTCCATTTATTCATTTTTTGCTGGGGGTTTAACGCCACACTACAATATACCGGTTTTCGGCGGCAATGGGGTAGGACAACGATAGGACTGAGAAGGAACCTATTGAGGCCTTAATTAAGGCGTGAAAATGAGAAACCATGGAGAAAGATTTTTCAGAGCTGCCGACGCTGGTATTGGAATCCACCATCTTTCGAATACAAGCTACAGGTACACGGTCCGTACTGTACAGCCAACTTACTCGGTGTGTGAATTGTCTATGCATACAAACCAAATGTATATTTTTGTATAATGACTGTAACTTCGTAATTATTTGGACATAAGATTGAGGCAATTTCTCTGGGAATGGATAATTATAATAATTGGTGATTATGAATTTTGTTTCATGAGGTCTAAAGTTGAGGGCATTAACCCGAATTAAGGTACAACCCGAGTATTTTCCTGAAGAGAGCCGGAAATTCTTGTCAAATCTTCCAGTCAAGGAAGAGAACACGGCGACCACGTGAAACAGCAACATCTATTGCCCTTCTGATCTGGGCAACAGGAGTATTGGTGGGCTAAGACACCCTATGGACTCTACAAACTGCAGTTTTATAATAATATTATTGTTTCTACGTTCCAGTAACTACTTTTTGACGGTTTTCGGAGACGCCGAGGTGCTGACATTTTGTCCCTCAAAAGTTATTTTTACCTGCCAGCAAATCTATCGACACGAGGTTGACATATTTGAGCACCTTCAAATACCACTGTACTGAGCGAAGATCAGAAGGCCAGCTCCTCAACCGTGTGAGCCACTCAACCCGGCGAACCGCAGTTTTGTTTTCGAACCCAATATCTCCAGAATACAGCACGCAGAACAACACAAGAATCGTAAGTAAAACCTCTCATCCGTCCAACCGCCCATCCGCCCTTTCTTTCACTTTTTTGAGGGGAGTCGGTACTTAATACAGAGAGATGTATTGCACGTTTCTGTGGTGGTTGGTAGTGAGTGAATTATATGTAGATGAAACAAATACCTAGTCCCCCGAGCCAGAGGAATTAACCAAACACAAATAAAATCTTTGGGCCAACCTTGAATCGTACCCGGACGCATTCTAAACCGAAGACCCCTACGCTGACCATTCAGACAAGAATCCGGACAAATGAAACCACTCTGCTCAGTAAAATATATGTGCTCAGCCATAACACGAATTGCAGGAGGGAAACTCGTTACGTGTAATAATGAACAGTTTCACTCGACGCACGTGTGTTTACTAACACACTGCTGATCGTACCTTCAGGAGGCGGAAGCAAGATTTATGCACTCCACATAAATTCACTCCTAATGACCAATGCAGTACCTTCTCTTTTATTTCAAACTAGCAAATGTACCCGTGCCTCGCTACGGCATTCTATCTTGTATACGGAGTTCTACGAAAGTTACTCTACACGCAGTGAGTAAGATTGTATTACTGTAAATTTCATGTCTCTTAGCGCTATCCAAGAAACAAAACGGGGAGGACCCTATACGTTGTTTCCGATATAAGGTGCACGTTGGAGAAATTTTTATTATAATGGTAGGCCACATTTCCTACTGTCATTCACAATCGAGTTCGGGAGTTTCTACAATAATGGCAGGCTCACTTACCAAGTGCCATTCACGATAGAGATGGATCATTTTATGATGACAGGCCCCACTTCCTAATATCAGTCACAAACGAGTTGGAGAGATTTGATTATAATAGAGAAATTCTGTGCTACTAAAGTATAAAGAATTGAGATCCGACAATAAGGCATAGGACCAAATTTGAAGATCTCTTCAAATTGAACAGCGATTGTGTAATCTGCTTTGTGAAATGACTTACCGTTTAGAAAGCAATTACCAAGAAACGAAGGACTGAAAGTCATTGAAATTGCCTCCATATTTCGACAATATCCGGGGCATAAAAGTATTGCATTTGAACAGCCTGGAAGTTTCCCTCAAAGGAAAGAGTGTCCAGTGACCAAGCGAAATTATGTACATAACCGAAGTTGTTTAATATGAAGCGATCTTTCACATATAGTTCACATATTTTACAGAAAATCAGTAGTATAAGGGGAAATAGAAGAAAACTGTTGTGGTTTTCCTATGAAATCCCATTCTATTGAGTGATATTTAAATCATATGCATATGTAAATTTTCCTCTGGATGAGTGTACTCTATATATGAAGTTTGGTCGAGAACTATCAAGCCGTTTCGCCGTGATGGTGACGGAAAAACAGAAAGGCGGACAAACAGACACGAAAGCCAAAAACCACTGATCCGGTCTTGAGTTTAAATCGGATAAAAATTTCAAAAATTGGCAAAACAAACGAAATTACAGACAGCGGACCCCCCTTCAACTTTATTTATATAGACGTATGTGCTATAAATGTGTTCTCTGAGTTTGAGCATGCAAACATTACATTATTAAATACCACAGGCATCTCAAAATAAGGAAGCCACTGAATTGTCCTGAATTCAATAGAAAGTGCCACACACTTCGTGAATAACACCGGCAATAACAATGCATTGGACTGTTTTTTAAGATCAGTCATATAGTAGCATATTAACTGAACGACAATATAATCCACAAATGAAAAGCGAAGGCCGAGTTACGGATTTTTCAGAAACGGAATGCTATTATAATCAAATTGAAGTAAAAATTCATCTTGTTTTGAAAGTCTGCGCCCCTTTCCGGCCACTAAATATTCAATGTCCCGTGTAATGTTTTGATTTGATACAAACCTCATTGCAATGTTCGTCTGCAAACTAACTCTGTCATTTTGATTGGTTTATACTGAACCACGAAGAAAACTGCTGGATATTGAAGGTATTGTGGTAGTATAGGATACCTCAAAATCACAACGATATGAAACAAAAGATTAAGGCAATATATAATAGAAACTTGAAAATCTTCAGCAGACTGTAAATTTGCCACTAGCCTCATATCTCCGTTAATACTAAGCTTCTGTACAACAGAGGGCTAGCCGTCAGGCACAATAACAGTGGATGCTATACTCCAATATCATCTTATTCTTCACTGGCGTCTCAGGAGATGTATAGGCCTTATAAAGGCAATTATTATAAATGTCAAAACTATCACAGCATATTTCATAATGTGAGAACAGTGTCTCCGGAGGCGACCTTCAGGACCGTAAATGACTGTAACATGCTTGTTTCAGGTCAGATACTAATCTGGCTTCACAATCAAGCGAAGAATGCGTGACAGATGAGATTGGAAGATAATCATTTTAAAGCTAAAATTGTAAACCTGGTGTTCGCTGTCACTCTTTTTGTTCTCCAGAACAAAAAGGAACTTTCCAGGATAATATTTTGACCTAGGATTGTGGTAGGGCATAACAACAACACTACCTGGAGGACGTCTAAACTTTAAGCAAGCCGAGTGCCGTGAGGCGAGTTCTATGCAACTGGAGCCCCAGCCGAGCACACCTGCCGGGTGTCCAAAACGGAACTCTGCAGTGTGGTGTTGAGGAAAATTAGGAATGACATGATGTTTTCACCTGTCGGGATACGTTAACAGTTAGAACACTCGTGTCTGGAGCACTGACAACCCTCACGATTAGGAGGAAAGAGCGTGATATTGTGCCATGTTTTTCGCGACACCTTCAACGCAGAACGATACTGCACTGAAATTGTGGAAGCTTGCGTGGCCCAACTCAACGAACGTGAAATTCAAGAGGGCTGCACCCTTCACCCTGCAGCGTTGCTTGTATGCAGACCGCAGGAGGACATTTACAACCATCTCCTGTTGATAAAAGAGCACTGCCGAAAGTATCAATTCAACATTTCAAACGTCAGATTTCTACTGCACAGTTACCTTTTAGATTGTACTTCCCGAGTGGTAGGAAAATTTCAAACTGATACTTTAGATCTACAATACCTATCACGTAGCACGTATTCCACTTCATAATTTGCCACCGTGATCCCGACACAGCCCTTTTCGAATATTTTTTACCTTATTGAGCCCTTCTTGTTTATTTATTTATTTATTTATTTATTTGCCGGGCTGAGTGGCTCAGACGGTTAAGGCGCTGGCCTTCTGACTCCAACTTGGCAGGTTCGATCCTGGCTCAGTCCGGTGGTATTTAAAGGTGCTCAAATACGTCAGCCTCGTGTCGGTAGATTTACTGGCACGTAAAAGAACTCCTACGGGACTAAATTCCGGCACCTCGGCGTCTCCGAAAACCGTAAAAGAGTAGTTAGTGGGACGTAAAACAAATAACATTATTATTATTATTATTATATTTATTTATTTATTTATTTATTTATTTACAAGTATATTACTAGTGAGGTATTACGTTGGCGAAGTCCAGTCATACATAGTAGTATAACGAAGAAATTAAATAAAAATATGAATTATATAAAAATAGACGGAAAAAAAATCTTACGTAAAAACGAAAATTTAATTGCAAAAAGAAAGATTTAAAAATTACAAGAAGAAATAGGAAAACGAAAGAAAAGTAATTATAGAAGAATACGTGAGAATTATAACGTAACTGAAATCAAGATAAAAATTGCTTAAAAGTAGTGAAACATAAAAGCTGGAAACCATACAAAATTTATAGAATTGATGTGAAAATATATACTTTTGTTGCTATTTTGCTTTACGTCGCACCGACACAGATAAGTCTTATGGCGACGATGGGACGGACTAGAAGTGGGAAGGAAGCGGCCGTGGCCTTAAATAAAGTAGAGCCCCATCATTTGTCAGGTGTGAAAATGGGAAACCACGGAAAACCATCTTCAGGGCTGCCGATAGTGGGGCTCGAACCCACTATCTCCCGAATACTAGATACTGGACGCACTTAAGCTACTGCAGCTATCGACCTCGGTTTTTGAAGTAAGAGGAGAAGTATTATTTTATCAACTATTTGACAGTCGAATGATTGCAACAGTTGGTTAACACCAGTCCTAAGGCGTGTCTAATATAGGTTCGGGTCAGTAGAAAGTAAGAGTGCTTATTATAAGTTTGTTTGGTCCAGACTTGGCTCAGCTAGAAGCAATCCCCTCTTCATACATATATATTACATTAACTGCAGCTCCAGTACATTTACAGATCGGAGTCGAGTCAGCCTGCAGTCACGATTCTTGTTTTACTTGGCGAACCAGCTTAGCTGCAGAGTTCACAATAGTTCCGGAAGGCTGTCTTCAGCAGATAGCAGTTTCCTTTTCTCAACAGGAATCCGCAGCGAATGTAAAGAGCGCGTGTCGAAGTTGTTAAGCCAGTATTAGAAGCCATTCAACACAGATGTTAGAGCTAATGTTTTACGTTATGTTTAGAAGGAATGTCCCCATGCTATTGTGATATTTCACCTATTGTCAACGCGAAATATTATATGAAGTGTTTAGAACCATTGTAGGGGCTGCCTGGCCGAGGCGATAAAGGCGTGCTCGGTTCACCCGGAAGGACGTGGGTTCGAATCCCCGTCAGGAAGTCGTAAACTTTAAGAAACGAGATTTCCACTTCCGGAGGTGCAAATGATCCTAGGTTCACTCAGCCTACACCAAAAATGAGTACCAGGTTAATTCCTGGGGGCAAAGGCGGCCGGGCGTAGAGCTAACCACTCTACCCCATTACGTGCCGAGGTTAACTATGATGGAAGCCTTTACCTTCCACTCCTCCAAGGGCCTTCATGGCCTGTACGGAGGTGACTTTGCTTTGCTTTGCTTTGCTTTGCTTAGAACCATTGTGTTCGTTGATACTGGGCTCCCATAATATTACAGACATCTCCTTAAAGACGTGAAAATAAAATCCACAGCCTGTTTCCAGTCATCCGACCGGGTCAGGATTGGAATGAAGCCCCATATAGCGGCGAGGATAGGAATTGTGCCGGCTGCCGAAATCTGTCGCACTCCTCTGGGGCAATTATTTATGACTGCCAGATGAAATGAAATGATATTGGAGAGTGTTTTCTGGAAGGAAAGATGACAGGGAACATTGGAGTACCCGGAGAAAACCATGTCTCGCTTCCGCTTTATCCAGCACAAATCTCACATAGTGTGACTGGGATTTGAACCACGGAACTCAGCTGTGAGACGCCACGGAGTTTCTGCTGTGGTCCTATCATGATAGTAATTTTGTATGGCTATTGTTAGCCTGTCGCAGCCCTTGTAAGGCAGACCTCTCGAAGAGGGTGGACGCCATCTGCTGTGCATGGAAAACTGCGGATCACAGTGGTGGATGTGTGGTTTACGAGTTGCACGGATGCTGGAGACAGCACGAACACCCAGTCCCCGAGCCGAAGGAATTAACCATACGATATTAAGTCACCGATCCGAGTGTGAGAGACATGGTGCGCTGACATATCAGAGACTATTTTTCACGCTATACCTGTTTAGCTGCAGCGTTATGTCTCCTGATATTACATCACACTGAGGATCTTCCGTAAATACACACACAAACCATAGTTTTCGGACCAAAGAGCTCCTGGCTCTTTGCAAAAGAAAAAAGGAAATGAGATATGCAGAGGTAGCAGTGGTACTTATATCCCACTTAAACAACTAATGAGAGCCTCTACAACAATAAGGTTTACTTTCTCAATTTGAGTTACTGAATACAGTACCCTTAATACAGGGTAACATGTCCCCTTGTATTGATGCATGCATGAATTCGTCTTGGTAAACTGTCCACTAGTTCATCAAGGTAAAGTTCGCCCAAATCCTCCCACTCCACAATGGTGATTCGGCGTGAATCTCGCAGAGTGGTCGGTCGGTCGTACCGCTCATAAAAACCCTTCTCTAATTTTTTCCAGGCATACTCGAAAGGGTTCATGTCCGCGTAAGACAGTGGCCACTCTAGTCGAGCTATATCGTGATAACGAAGGAAGTCATTTACGAGAACCGCAAGATGGATGCGTGCATTAGCGCCCATTAAAAGAAATTATCCTCCAAAATGCTAGCGATACGGCATCACTATGGGTCGGAAAATGTTGTCCCTGTGTCGTACAGCCGTGACATTTACCTGCATGACTAGGAATCGTGTACGGTGGACCTAAGCATCAAGGAATCACCACCTTGCTACTCATGCTAGACCGTCTGGTCAGCCTGAGCAGATTGTCTCCAAACACGTTACCGACGATTTTCAGGAACAAGGATCACGCGTCATCGGCAATATAAACTTGTGTCAGTTATGAAGAGACCATTTGGCATAATGTTGGGTCCATCTGTAACGCACTCCGTGAAGGGCGTCCTACTGTAAACCATGGCCAAATCCGTATGTGTGACCCCATTACAGAGTGGGAATTGGGGAAGGAGACGAATAATAATAATAATTTTAATATCTATCCGAGTGAGGTCTACCCACTTATCCTTATTAATTCAGCTGGAATGCTTTCTACCCCTGGTGCTTTGTTTGTGGAACGTGCCGGAAGTGGCCGGCCCATCGAACTACTAAGACGGCGCTAGTGATACTTTTGCAGACAATATAAGCGTCTCTTCTATGCATTTCAAGTTTTATATCCGTACGTAAGAGTTGGTATTGCTATGGCACTATAAGGAAGGAAGTGGACTGATTGGGTGAGTAAGGATAGGGGGGGGGGGGAGAAAGAAGAGAAAACGCACTTACAGCACACACAACCTGTCAAGGACCTTGGGCATGACAAGTCTGCTTTTATCCAATTTTTAAAATGCTAATTGTTCGTGGCTTCGACCTAGAAAGATCCTTTGCCCCTACTTGCACCATATGTGAAGAACCTGCGTGTATTTTGTAAATGGCGGAAGTGTAAAGTGTTGAATGTGAGGAAAGGAACGTTAAGGACGACACAAACACCCAGTCCCCAGGCATATTAATCATTTACAATTAAAAAACCCTGACCCGGCCGTGAATCAAACCCGGGGCCGCCGAGTGACAGGCAAACGCGTTACCCCCTACGCCGTGGGTCCAGACTGCTATTATCCATAAGATGGCCTGTAGATATTGGAGTGCATGTGGTAAGGGTGAGATTTCTTAGCGTGCTGGTTCCTTGTTTCATGACAGGTTGGAGAGGAAATCTGGACTGAATTATGGTTATGAAACACAGAGGAATTTCCAGTAGAACTGCAAACGACTACATTCTAGCCACATACAGTATATACATTTCTATGAACTTGTGTATGTACGTGAAATAGCTTTGCAGTTCCTTAAACGGATGCCATATATCAGTCACCACATTAAGAGTTTGTTCCACACTGACTTTGTCTCACTGTAATGAGCATCATGATATTTTATACAGGCTCCCCATATGGAATAACAAACAATGTCTTTTAATGTATTTAAACATTGTGTCCAAACTGTCTCCTGAAAGTATACTGAAATTTTCCCACGCATCTGTAAAAAGACATTGAAATATGATACAAAAACTATCGTACAGATTTTGCCACAACTTGACGAGAAGATAGCGGATGTATGCAGGAAATGTAATCAATTAATGTTAAAACCATTGTTTTCGAGTTAATTTCACTAAAGTTTAAGACTGATGAACACAAACTTATAGATCACAGAAACAACGATAGTTCACTACCTACCTTAGTCAATAGAAAGAGCTCCACAGACACCTGAATTCACTCGTATATATGCAGACTTAAGTATTCGATTATGTTATTCACAATATGCACACTATGAACAGTATGCACAAGCATACGATGGTGCCACGAATTTATCCAGATTTCCCCACTATTAAAATTAACCCGGTGTATTCTGTAACAAAACCTACGTGTACAAGGCATTGGTATTCCAGTCAACCAATTCGGTAAAAATAACACCTCAGTAGACAGAACATCAGAACAGCAAGCGCACCTTTGTGTCTCCACACGGAAGAGAAAGACAGCTCCATAAGGCATCCAAGCTTCCATCTGCCATGTATATCGGACACATTGCACATACTTCATCCTCATGTCTAAAGTGGTTGTAATCTACAAGCGCCAACATCAACTTGCTTGCAATTCATGGCCATTTCACTGCTTCGTTCTAGCCCGGGGCCTACATGTAAAACAGGCACGGTTATTATCCCGTACAAATTGCTTTTAGCGGTGTTAATATGTTTCTTTGGCGGACACTTTATTAATAGGGAACAGAATGTCCATAATGATAATAAGAAACTATCTCCGTTGAGAAGCAGTTCCTTCCGACACTTCAGTTTATAGATTCCTTCTTCAATTTCACAACAATTAAGGCTCTTGTTCAGAAAACATTTCCTCCCTACCAGACAGGAACATCGATTAACACCTAACTACCACGGAAGAGCATCATCTAAGTGTGCAAACCTGTGCAGTATGTCGATCGGGCGTTTTATTTGAACGATCGCTAATTGATCTTCGACTATTTTTAGCGAGAAATATTTCAAACTACGTAATTTAAAAAAAATTCTTATATGTCATTGTCTGCTACAATACATTGTAGTAGTCATGATAACAGGGATTGTTGAATTTATTGACATAAGTAATTCGTTTTTAAGAACAGAAATCTTATTTCCATGACCGGGAAAGTTGGTCGTGTGGTTAGGGGCGCGCAGCTGTGAGCTTGCATCCGGGAAATAGTGGGTTCGAATCCCACTGTCGGCAGCCCTGAAGATGGTATTGCGTGGTTTCCCATTTTCACACCAGGCAAATGCTGGGTCTGTACCTTAAGTAAGGGCACGGCTGCTTCCTTCCCACTCCTAGTCCTTTCCTTCCCATTGTCGCCATAAGACCTACCTGTGTCGGTGCGACGTAAAGCAAATTCTAAAAATAAAGCAAAACAAAATTCCATGAAGAATGGAAACATGATAAGAGACCTACGTTGTTGCTTAAGTTGTTATCTACCGAGAAAGTGGCCGTGCGATTAGGGTCATGCAGCTGTGAGCTTGCAATCGGGAGATAATGGGTTCGAACCCCACTGTCGGCAGCCCTGAAGGAAAGCCAGCCTTAACATGTTGATGTCAACAGGGCTACAAATTTAAACTCATTTTTAACTCATTTTGACGACACACTTATGTGAAATTAAATTTAAATATTAACACTGATGATGGACCTTAGTGTCCGAAAACCGGTTATGTTTTAAAAACGTGTGTGCTGATACGACTGTATATATCAATAATAATAATAAAATAATTATATCAGCACTGTCAAAATGGCTTTGATATTTTATAATGATTATAACAGCGAATAACACCATCCAGCATATCGTAACCGAATATGTCCATCACCGGAAGATTTTGCAGGGACACCTACACAGGCCTTGCCTTGGCTGGACAGCCCGGACTGCAAAATCCGTTGATTGTTGAAATGGTTTGCTCCAGTTCTTGCATATATATAACCCATCATACTATTGTGTACAATATAATATGAATAATATATAATGGCGTATGACCTGGTGCAAGTTTTTTGAGTTGATATCCCGACAAGCGAACTGCGTGCCTGTGAGAATGTGGCACCACCTCTAACACGAATTCTAATGATCAAGATGACACACACACACACACACACACACACACACAGCCCCCGAACCATCGGTATTAACCAATGAGGATTAAAATCTCCGATTCGGCCGGTAATCGAGCCCGGGACCCATCGGACCCAAGGACAGTACGCTAACCATAATAATAATAATAATAATAATAATAATAATAATAATAATAATAATAATAATAATAATAATAATAATCTTCATGTCCGGAGCCAAGGATAAATGGTCAGCATGCTGGCCTTTGGGCAAAGAGGTCCCGGGGTCGATTCCAGACCGAGTCGGGGATTTGAATCTCTATTGGTTAATTCGGATAGACTGGATGTGTGTGAGGCGTATTCAACATTATAATTCATAATAGCTAGCGCCACATTTTCACAGACGCAAAGGTCGTCTTTCAAATGTCAACTCGAAAGACCTGCACCAGCCTTCTCCAGATACCATACGCTATTATTAACATCATCATCATCATCATCATCATTATCAACTACATAATAATCTCACCCACTGCGAATCCTTGAAAGTAGCTCAGGCGATTAGCTACCAACAAGTGATCAAGTTAACCACCTGAAATTATTACACTGGAATTTTTCATTGTGGATAACGTGGCAGTAACAATAGAATACACCGTCTCAGATATGGAATTGTGAAGATTTCAGCGTCATCTAATGAAAGGTGATGATGATTATGATGTTGATTATTGTTTTAAGGGGTTAAACATCTAGCTGATCAGTCCCATCTGGAGCTTGCAATCGGTTAGTTAACGTCCTTCTGTTTTCAGGAGTGTTTAAATTCGAGAACTCCGTGACGTTGGAGTTTGATATGTTAAAGAACTCCTGCGGGACTAAATAGTGACACCTTTCCGTCTCTAAAATCTATAAAAATTGAAGCGTCTTTGAACAAATACAGAAAAAGTGAATTAATTTCATAATGCAAGTACGACAAGCAGTCTAATAGAAACCAGTTAAATCTTTGTGGGACAGAACCTTTGTTCAGACCTCTGCAACAAGGCTGTGGCCTTAGCCCTGAGCAGTCTCTCCTCATCATGTTACTGCGAGCGAGGGTCGATTTCACTGTCATCTGATTGGTCGGATCAAGGCCGCCTATTGGCTCGTCCGCCTGAGTGTGAGCGAGTGAACAAGAAGCGAAAGTTGAAACTGGATCAGGCAACTCTTGGGTTAGGTAATTGTCATCCGGAGAGCCGGTCTTCCACAGAGCTTCGTGTACGTCACAAGAGGAACAACGACCTTTCCTCTGGTTCACAAACCTTTGTACTTACCTCTTTTTGGATTCTCTCACCAACAGAGAGCTGTCTGTTCACGATAAATGCTCTGGACGAGGATAGGAAGGAGTTCACAGAATGGTTCAATTCAGCGAGCTGGCATCGCTTGTTGATAATGGTAGGAAAGAATTCACAATATGCCTCGTTTTAATAAGCTGATATACCATGAGATTTGGAGCTGCCAGAAGGAATTAACGGAATTCCTCACTTCCTCGCGCAGGCACATCCTGTTTGTGAGCGTTGACAGGGCCAGAAAAAAAATCAAAATATGACACACTTCATCGTATTGCTACATCCTGTTTTTGGGAGCTAGGAGAGCTAATAAAAAGTTTTTTTACAATTGTACTTTACCTCGCACCGACACAGATAGGTCTTGTGGCGACGATGGGATAGAAAAGGGCTAGGAGTGGGTAGGAAGCGACGTTACAGCCGCAGAATTTTTCCAGTGTGAACGTGGGAAACCAAAGTAAACCATTCTCAAGGCTGCCGACAATGGGGTTCTAACCCACTACCTCCCGAGTGCAAGCTCACAGCTAGGAGAAATTCAAATCATGCCACTTTTCATTGTGATGGTAATCCCTATGTGTGAGAGTTGGAAAGACCAGAACAAATTCTAAATAAGGTAAGGTAAGGGTTATTCTGTCCGAAGGCAGGTCCGAACCTCCGCAGAGGTGTTCCTGAGCCGCAGTTTACGTGCGGTAGGGTGGCCAGTTCCTTTCCGCTCCTCCATTCCCTTACCCCCCACCAACAGCGCGTGGCAACCCATCCAACTCCTGACCACGCCCAATGTTGCTTAACTTCGGAGATCTCACGGGTTCCGGTGTTTCAACACGGCTACGGCCGTTGGCAAATTCTAAATATGCCTCATTAAATCAAGCAAGTAGCCCTGTTTGAGAGGATTGGAAGAGCAGGATGAAATTTAAAATATGCCACTTTTAAGCGAGATGGAACACCCCGTTTGTAATGCACGGAAATAATTCACAGTACACATGCTTTCATAGAGATGACTCATTTGATTTGTGAGGTTTAGAATGGTTAAGTCGTTCTGTCTTGGGAGTTGAAAACTAACCGAGCAATACTGTCTCCAGAACTGAAACTAACGGAGAAGTAAATTTTTGGGGGATAAAATTGAACCGTTTAGAGTCAGTGTTAAAATCAAAGAATTAAACAAATTTGGAGTAAAATATAACCCAAATATAATCCATGAAATCACCGTATCATATACGCACTTCATTAGCAAAGCAGTGTCTTATTAGGGGTGAAACTACTAGAATAGCAGCACCTGCGGAAGTGAAATTTATCGAATGGTAGCCTGGCTATCTCACCAAGCCTGGAGTTAAATATTCAGCCAAGCGATATTGGAATTAAATATAACCAAGAAGTCTCATTTTCACAGTTATATTTAGCCTAGAGTCTTCTGGAGTTTCTGGAGTTAATCTAACCGACCAATGTCATCTCCGGTATTGAATCTCACCAAGTAGATTTAAATCTTATCGAGCGGTATCGCCGCTGGAGTTAAATTACCTAGTAATATCGCCTCGAAGTTAATCTTACCGAACAGTATCCCCTCCAGAGTTAAATATCACGAAATGGTACGACGTACAGAATTTTAACAAAAGTTATCGCCTTTGTAGTTGAATCTAACCGAACAGGATTACATCCAGCGTTAATTTAGCTAACTGGTATCGTTTGTGAAGTTAATATAACCGAGGAATTTCACCTTCAGAGTTAAATCTCACCGAGTGATATCACCTCTGGTGTTGAAGCTTATTGAGCGGAATTACTTTCGGAGATTGCTGAGTAGTTATACTTTATCTTACCGCATCTATGAACACTGGTATAGAGTCTAAGCGAAGAGTGTTGCCTACCAAGTTGCATCTCATCGAGTAGTATTACCCACGATGTTAAATTTAATCGAGTTGTTTCACCTCTGTCATTCTATACAACCGAGCAGTGTTGCCTCCAGCGATAAATCTAACACACCTGTACCATGTCCATACCTAACAACAAATCGCGTCCTGTTTTCTATCGAGTTATTATATTCAGATTATTCACAATAAAATGTTAAAGGTAATATGGGAGCTCTGTGAATCCCACATAAGCAAGCTTGTGTGTTGGCATGTGTACATTGCATACATTACATGACTTATATAAATTGGATCATAAAATAATAATTTTTGCCGGGCTGAGTGGCTCAGACGGTTGAGGCGCTGGCCTTCTGACACCAACTTGGCGAGTTCGATCCTGGCTCAGACCAGTGGTATTTGAAGGTGCTCAAATACGTCAGCCTCTTGTCGGTAGATTTACAGGCACGTAAAACAACTCCTGCAGGGCTAAATTTCGGCACCTCGGCGTCCCCGAAAACCGTAAGAGTAGTTAGTGGGACGTAAATTGAATATTATTATTATTATTATTATTATTATTATTATTAAAATAGTAATTTAAATAATTTGATAAAAAGTGGGTTATTACGAATGGGGGGTTAAAATATAGCCCTTGTAAAATCTTGAGTTATTTACATTCTTTTTCCTTCAACATCCGAATATTTACCTGAAAAACAGAATAATACTTTTAAAAGTACAAATTTTACTTGATTATTAAAATTGAAATATAAACTACTCACTTCCATGTAAACATTTGGATACATTTCCAATTGTATCTCTTTTCTTTAAAGCCCCTGTCGTCGCCATGAGATCTATCTGTTTCGGTGCGACGTAAAACCACTAGCAAAAGAAAAGCTCCCTGTATAAATACTGTACATTCCTGATGGTTATCACGTGTGAGTAAAATGAAATTTTAGATAATAGTGATGAAATAAAGTTATTTACACGACAAAACAACATTAGAAGGTAGGCAAATAACAATGACGTGTGGGCTCTGTGGAGACCTGCTGCAGGTCTTTCGAGCTGATGCCCTGATAGGCGACCTTCGCGTCTGTGAAGATGAGCCCCTACTTATGATGAATTCTAAATATAAGGACGGCACTCACACCCAGAACCACAGGAATTAACAAATGAAGTTTAAAATCCTCAACCTGTTCGGGAATCGAACCTGGGACCTCGCGAACCGTAGGCCAGCACACAAACCATTTAGCCATGGTGGCGGAATAAGTAAATTCGTATCCTCATCCCGAGGTGGTGCAGCTCTTTTCAGGCACAGCCCCAAAGGAGGTGAGTTGCATGTACCATTTCATCCAAACACCAACTCTCCTAACATTCCTGCATTTCTGCCAGTACCGGGAATCAAACCCGAGCCTACAAGGAGGCAGCTAACAGTACTAACCGTTACGCTACGGAGGACAAGGTATGCAATACATAGGTCTACGTATACCGGGCGAGTTGGCCGTGCGGTTAGGGGCGCGCAGCTGTCAGATTGCATCCGGGAGATAGTGGGTTCGAACCCCACTGTCGGCAGCCCAGAAGATGGTTTTCCGTGGTTTCCCATTTTCACGCCAGGAAAATGCTGGGACTGTACCTTAATTAAGTCCACGGCCGCTTCCTTCCCATTCAGAGGCCTTTCCTGTTCCATCGTCGCCATAAGACCTACCTGTGTCGGTGCGACGTAAAGCAACTGGCAAATATAGGCCTATTGTTGAAACTTACGGTACTGCATCAAGCCGAGACTTAAAAAGCAGAACTGCGGACTTAACAGCAACTAAGTCACATACCTAGCAAAGTTAAATTCTAAGAGAGCCACTCTATTATATCATAATTTGAAAGCTAAGTATGCTGAGTTAAAGCTGGCTTCGTAGTTTAATACACATAAGTAAATATAACGACAGTGCTCATTTACACATTTTATTAACATGGAAGAAGTTTAAGAATGTGACTGGAATGCTTAAAATGAGGTACCGGTACTCTAATGAGTACCTAGTTCAGCATAGGACCGCATCTATAACATTCCAGTGAAAATATGCAATATTGTACGATCGTGTTTCTCAATGTCCAACACTCACATTCCTAGGACCCTTCGTAATCTTGAACTGGTTTACAACTATAAATAATTTGAATTTCTACACGTCGCCGGTCGTTTGGTCTACTTTCGAGGACGCGATGCTAAAGAGCTCGTAATCTCGAGTCTTAAAAGGTATCGGCTCGGCAGAGATTGCATCATCAGCTAACTGCGTGGATGAAGGTGAAATTTGGAGAACGCGGGTGCGATACAATCTTTATACTCGCCGAAACCTGCAGGTGCAATACTTATTCTGCACAAAATGAGCCATAACTAGAATTTATGAGTTACAATATATTAATATGCAGGGCTACGCCTCCAACTGGCATTGTAGTTACTGCTGAGAGTGGTCTGAGGCAGTCAGCCCAATTATCGCTATTTGTTTCTGTTTGAAGGGAGAACATTCTGTGGATGTTACACGTCAGCAAAACAAACACGTTGTTTAGCTGCATCCACAATAATTAATCATTGTATTTCAACGAATGATATGAAATATACAGAATAAATTTACAGCTTCTTTTCTTTCACAATTTGTTTTCCTCGCACCGACCCAGATATGTATTGTGTTTTTTTTTCAATTTTGTGTGGCTATTTCTAGCCGGGTGCAGCCCTTGTAAGGCAGACCCTCCGATGAGGGTGGGCGGCATCTGCCATGTGTAGATAACTACGTGTTATTGTGTTGGATGATAGTGTTATGCCTGATGTGTGAGTTGCAGGGATGTTGGGAAAGCACAAACACCCAGCTCCCGATCGATTGGAATTAACCAATCAAGGTTAAAATCCCCGACCCGGCCGGGAATCGAACCCAGGACCCTCTGAACCGAATGCCAGTACGCTGACCATTCTGCCAACGAGTCGGGCGGTCTTATGGTAACGATGGGATAGGAAATGGGTAGGAGTTAGATGGAAAGTGCCGCGGACACCATTTTCGTGGTGTGAAAATGGGAAAACACGAAAAACATTTTCACGGCAGCCGACAGTGGGGTTCGACCCCATTATATCCCGAATGCAAGGTGACAGCTACGTGACCCAAAGCGCGCAGCCACTCGTTGGGGGTTTACACCTTCTAAAATAATTGCCAAACTGTAATAATCTTAAAATGCCATTATGATTTTATTTCAGTAAATGTATATTTATTTTCTTATGTTTTCATTTATTTACTTAGCGTATGGCTTTCATTGCCGGGGGTGTCCGAGAATATGCTCGGCTTACCTTGTGCCGGTCATCTTTTCTTTTTTTCGCTATGTTTAACGTCGCACCGAACAGATAGGTCACCCTATTTTAGCTGTGCGTCTGGGCGTGAGGTGATGATGAAAATGAGGTGGGGGAAGGGTAAAACCCGGTGTCGGCACGTCGCCTACTCCTGTCGAATAAAACCAGGGAATCTGCTCAAGGTTTAACGTCACCATCATACTGGCGAATCACCATCAACAGCGCTATATACCTTAGCTCCAAATCAGCACGACAGAGAGGTTTGGATTTGAAGCCAGGCTTTTGGCATGCAAACTAGCGATTATAAATTGTATGCCATCAGCTCTCCTACACTGCTGACCAACATTCCTTTTCCACCTCCTTCTTCTTCTTCTTCTTCATCTATTTATCCTCTAGGGTCGGTTTTTCCCTCGGACTCAGCGAGGGATTCCACCTCTACCGCCTCAAGAGCTGTGTCCTGGAGCTTCAGACTCTGGGACAAGGGATACAACTGGGGAGGATGATCAGTACCTCACCCAGGTGGTCTGAGCTGATATGCTGAACAGGGGCCTTGTGGAGGGTTGGGAATATTGGAAAGGACAGGCAAGGAAGAGGAAGGAAGTGGTCGTGGCCTTAAGTTAGGTACCATCCCGGCATTCGCCTGGAGGAGAAGTGGGAAACCACGGAAAACGACGTCTAGGATGGCTGAGTTGGGAATCGAAACCATGTCTACTCAGTTGACCTCCCGAGGCTGACTGGACCCCGTTCAACCCCTCGTACCACTTTTCAAATTTCGTAGCAGAGCCGGTAATCGAACCCGGGCCTCCGGGTGTGGCAACTAATCACGCTAACCACTACACCACAGAGGCGGACGACCAACATTCCGCTGGTGAAATTTTCTCCGCCAACGGGACTCGAACCGGCTAATCACAGTGTCAGATCAGATAGACTTAACGCCTCAACGAACGTAGCCAACAGCGGGTATTTATGTAAATATAATTTTGCGTATGCATCAAGTAATTGAGAAAATGTTGCGAGAGGAACAGAAAGTATTGTTATGATTCGGATATTGCTGATTTTAACGTCACACTAACCCGTTGAGGGTTTTCGGTGACGGAGGGATGGGAAACGGCTAGGATTGGGAAGGTAGCGGCCGTGGCCTTAATTAAGGTACAGCCCCAGCATTTGCTGGTGTGAACACGGGAAAGCACGGAAAACCTCCTCCAAAGGTACCGACGGTGGGATTCGAATCCAGTATCTGCCGAGTAAAAGCTCACAGCTGCGCGACCCTATCCGTACGGCCAACTCACTCGGTGATCTAGATAAGGCTTATTACAGAGTACCAAGTAAACGATGTCGACCTTACTCCGGATTTATTGTGTCCAGTGTTGGCGATAATAGCAAACAAAGCCATTTGTGATGAATGCCCGATTTCTTGACTGAATGATCAGCGTTGAGGCCTTCGGTTCGGAGTCCCAGGTTCAATTCCAGGCCTGATCGTGAATGTTAATCGCATCTGATTAATTCTTCTGGATCGGGGAATGGGTGTCTGCGTTTGTCGCAACACTTTCTTCTTCATAACTTTTTCAGACAATATATCACACTCCCAAACACCACAGAAACACGCAATAGTGATTACATCACTCTATATAGGGTTGTGTCAGGAAGGGCACCCGGCAATAAAACAGGGCCACATGTGCGACGCAGTTCGCACCCATGACCTCAAAGTTGTGGGGAAAATTGGAAGGAAAATACGAAGAACAAGGAAGGTATTTAGGATGAGTATTAGCCTCATGAATCAGTGACCAATATAGGAACATCAGGAATTTCAACCTATCACAGCTGCCTATTGCCACAGTTTTATCGTTTTCGTATTAACACTTTAGTTTTATCGCATCTTACGTGCACTTGTTTTTATGTAAATTCATCAGAGCAGCGCACTTCTTTATAGCTTCTTCGGCCTAAATATCAGTTGTTTTCTATAATACATTTAACCACAGAGCACGCAGTCTTCCGACATGTTGCAAGGCTGCGACCCAGGCAGTTTAACTGAAAAAATGAAAAGAAATGAGAAAAGAAACATTTTCCCTTTTGCGAAAATCAAATGATCATAAATGTGTCTCGCATCCATCAAAAGCTACCAATTTCGGATTGCAACCAGCCTACGCGCTTGATGGATAACATTGTCTGGCCATCCATACCTTACATCACTGCTTGATCGGTTGCTAGGTAACATTGTTTGGCCATCCATACCTTAAAACACTGCCTGCGCGGTTGCTAGGTAACATTGTCTGTCCATCCATCCATACCTTACATTACTGCCTGCGCGGTTGCTAGGTAACATTGTCTGTCCATCCATCCATACCTTACATCACTGCCTGCGCGGTTGCTAGGTAACATTGTCTGGCCATCCATCCATACCTTACATTACTGCCTGCGCGGTTGCTAGGTAACATTGTCTGTCCATCCATCCATACCTTACATCACTGCCTGCGCGGTTGCTAGGTAACATTGTCTGGCCATCCATCCATACCTTACATTACTGCCTGCGCGGTTGCTAGGTAACATTGTCTGTCCATCCATCCATACCTTACATCACTGCCTGCGCGGTTGCTAGGTAACATTGTCTGGCCATCCATCCATACCTTACATTACTGCCTGCGCGGTTGCTAGGTAACATTGTCTGGCCATCCATCCATACCTTACATTACTGCCTGCGCGGTTGCTAGGTAACATTGTCTGTCCATCCATCCATACCTTACATTACTGCCTGCGCGGTTGCTAGGTAACATTGTCTGTCCATCCATCCATACCTTACATCACTGCCTGCGCGGTTGCTAGGTAACATTGTCTGGCCATCCATCCATACCTTACATTACTGCCTGCGCGGTTGCTAGGTAACATTGTCTGTCCATCCATCCATACCTTACATCACTGCCTGCGCGGTTGCTAGGTAACATTGTCTGGCCATCCATCCATACCTTACATTACTGCCTGCGCGGTTGCTAGGTAACATTGTCTGTCCATCCATCCATACCTTACATTACTGCCTGCGCGGTTGCTAGGTAACATTGTCTGTCCATCCATCCATACCTTACATCACTGCCTGCGCGGTTGCTAGGTAACATTGTCTGTCCATCCATCCATACCTTACATTACTGCCTGCGCGGTTGCTAGGTAACATTGTCTGTCCATCCATCCATACCTTACATCACTGCCTGCGCGGTTGCTAGGTAACATTGTCTGTCCATCCATCCATACCTTTAAACACTACCTGCGCGGTTGCTAGGTAACATTGTCTGTCCATCCATCCATACCTTACATTACTGCCTGCGCGGTTGCTAGGTAACATTGTCTGGCCATCCATCCATACCTTTAAACACTACCTGCACGGTTGCTAGGTAACATTGTCTGGCCATCCATCCATACCTTACATTACTGCCTGCGCGGTTTCTAGGTAACATTGTCTGGCCATCCATCCATACCTTACATTACTGCCTGCGCGGTTGCTAGGTAACATTGTCTGGCCATCCATCCATACCTTTAAACACTACCTGCACGGTTGCTAGGTAACATTGTCTGGCTATCCATCCATACCTTACATTACTGCTTGCGCGGTTTCTAGGTAACATTGTCTGTCCATCCATCCATCCATACCTTACATTACTGCCTGCGCGGTTGCTAGGTAAAATCGTCTGGCCATCCAACCATACCTTAAATCGCTGCCTGCGCGGTTGCTAGGTAACATTGTCTGGCCATCCATCCATACCTTACATCACTGCCTGCGCGGTTGCTAGGTAACATTGGCCATCCATCCATACCTTACATTACTGCCTGCGCGGTTGCTAGGTAACATTGTCTGGCCATCCATCCATACCTTTAAACACTACCTGCACGGTTGCTAGGTAACATTGTCTGGCTATCCATCCATACCTTACATTACTGCCTGCGCGGTTGCTAGGTAAAATCGTCTGGCCATCCAACCATACCTTAAATCGCTGCCTGCGCGCTTGCTAGGTAACATTGTCTGGCCATCCATCCATACCTTACATCACTGCCTGCGCGGTTGCTAGGTAAAATCGTCTGGCCATCCAACCATACCTTAAATCGCTGCCTGCGCGGTTGCTAGGTAACATTGTCTGGCCATCCATCCATACCTTACATTACTGCCTGCGCGGTTGCTAGGTAACATTGTCTGGCCATCCATCCATACCTTACATCACTGCCTGCGCGGTTGCTAGGTAACATTGTCTGGCCATCCATACCTTAAAACACTACCTGCACGGTTGCTAGGTAACATTGTCTGGCCATCCATCCATACCTTACATTACTGCCTGCGCGGTTGCTAGGTAACATTGTCTGGCCATCCATCCATACCTTAAAACACTGTCTGCGCGGTTGCTAGGTAACATTGTCTGGCCATCCATCCATACCTTAAAACACTGTCTGCGCGGTTGCTAGGTAACATTGTCTGGCCATCCATACCTTAAAACACTACCTGCACGGTTGCTAGGTAACATTGTCTGGCCGTCCATAATCTCAAGAAGGATTTTCAGAATGACTTTGCTGTACGAGAGTGAACGCTGGGTGGACTCGTGATATCTTATCCATAAGATGTAAGTGACGACTGCTGCAATTTCTTGCTGGATGAAATAATTTTGCGTATTTTTTAGCATAGGCCAGAGCAAAAATATAGCTATAACCTAAGTCTCAGTCTCATTTATGACTGTGACAGTATGGAGCTGCTGAGATAAGTGTGGTGCTGATAATGACATTTTGAGCACGACTTTTGTGTCTGTATGTTGTGGAATGTGCTACTAATTTGGCCAGTTGTGCTACAATAGCACTTTCTAACCGGGCGAGGAAAACAACGGAAAACTACCTCACTCCTCATCTTGCCCAGTACGCCTCATTTTAGTGCTGCCATTGGTTTCTGTCGTTTCCCAATAACCGGATAACCTTTGGCGGTGCTATTTGAGGATCCCACCAGCCTCCTGGCTGATGACGTGTGAGACTAACAAGCTGTAAGTTACGAACATGGAATTAGCGAGAAGGATTTTTTTGGGGTGCAAACAGATGGGAGTAATGGCAGGAGGTTACTCAGAACAACGAGACCGGGCGAGTTGGCCGGGCGGTCAGGGGCGCGCGGCTGTGAGCTTGCATCCGGGAGATAGTGGGTTCGAATCCCACTTTCGGCAGCCCTGAAGATGGTTTTCCATTGTTACCAATTTTCACACCAGGCAAATGCTGGGGCTGTACCTTAATCAAGGCCACGGCCGCTTCCTTCTAACTACTAGGCCTTTCATACCCCATCGTCTGTGTAAGTCCTATCTGTGTCGGTTTGACGTAAAGCCACTAGCAAAAATAAAGAACAACGAGATGTGGATTGTTGAAATTGTATATGGAATTGAATGGGTCTAGTTGTGCAGAAATGGACCTAAAGCAGGAAAATTCAGGTTTGAGATTTTTGTGGTTCAAAAATTGGCACAAGATATTGAGTAATTAAAAAACAGTAAATGCTTCTAGGTGCAATACTTCAGAGGATGTTCACTATTGACTGTTGCCATTAAGAAAAATGTATTTTGAGAGAAAAATTACAGCCTTCCTTTTATTTTCTTACCAATTGTACTTTCCACGACATTAACCCGCCTGGTGGCCATGGTCTGACACCGTGGCTAGGTGGTTCGAGTTCCGTTGATCGAATTTTTTTTTCCATCAGAATGTTGGCCTGCAGGACAGGAGAGGTGGTGGTATACATTTCTAATCATTAGATTCCGTGTCAAAGGCGAGGATTCAATTGCAAACCTCTCCACATTGCTCATATGGAATGAGGGAATATGACGCTGTTGATGGTGATTCGTCCGTCGGATGGAGACGTGAAGTTTTGAGCAGATTCCTTGGTATTATTCGACAGGAGTAGGCTACGTGCCAACACCGGGTTTCACCCTCTCCCTACCTTGTTGTCATCATCATGCCACATCTAGATGCGCAGGTCGCCTATGGGGTCAACTAGAAAGACCTCCACCAGGCGAGCCGAAGATATCCTCGCACACTCCCGACACTAAAAGCCATTCGTTAAATAAATAAATAAATAAATAAATAAATAAATAAATAAATAAATAAATAAATAAATAAATAAATAAATCCATTCCATTGGCCGTGCGGTTAGAGGTGCGCAGCTGTGAGCTTGCAGCCATAAAGATGATTTTCCGTGGTCTCCCATTTTCACACCAGGCAAATACTGGGGCTGTACCTTAATTAAGGCCACGGCGACTTCCTCTCCCACTGTCCCATAAGACTAATCGCAAATTGTAAACAAATAAATAAATCCGTGACATCGAGTTGCGAAGAATCAAACTGCCGTGTTAGTTTGTTAAGAAGACCCGCAAGTAACAAAAGAACTCAAAACATAGAAATCCAATGTTTACACTCCAAACACTTTTGATCAGATCTACTGCAAATTTTCCATTGCTGACATTTGGTCCCTTTCTGTGCAACTGGTCAGATATATGATCCGGGATCGGTGTGTGGGTCATGTGAGGGGAATGGAGGAGGAGTTACCTAGGAGAATAACGACCTCAGACATGTAGGGTGAGAGAAACAGGGGAGGAGAGTTAGACTTGCTGTAGTTTCTAATTATTTTAAAGTGGGAGGTATAGACCTGTACGAGGCCTCAGTGCTAGCATTCACAAAGACATTAAATTTAACTCTAAAACAAATAACAGTCTCTAACAAAGATATATTGTATTTATTATAAATTTCTTTCGAACAACTGGTATATTTTTCGCATTCTCACTGGTGAAATGTCGTAACTGGAAAGCTTGTAGTTATGCTGTGTTGCTCACACCTCTAAAACAGAGGTATACTCTACCATATTGTGATGCGCCTGAGACAGTTGGGCGTTGCAAAGTTAGTCAGGTCGTTAATGTAAGACATTGTGTAATTGAGGTATGAAATAATATTTTTTTTTAATCGAGAGAATGATTTCTACTTCCATCAATGGCAGTTCTGAGACATTTAATACTGGTATTAAAACTAGGAGCTGAGATTTCTCCACCTCCCACACAAGACAGCTGTGAATTACAACCGAGGCAATCAGGTCATTTGAGAAATAGGGAACCACCTATAATTGAAATAATATTACGCAAGTTACGAAACTATAAAAAGGTAGGCAATCAAGCAGTGAGCAACATCCGTCGGGGCACGCGATAACACATATACAGGAAGGCAGTCATTAATTAATAACCCGTTTGTGTATGTTGAGTGCAGTCTGAGGCAATCCTGAGGCAACACAATCAACTGGACAATAGAGCAAGATCGAGGTTTTAATGAGCAGTCAGCCATTATGACTCCTGCACTGAACCGGGGTGTCACTCAACAAATTGCTCGCCAAGTGTGAAGGCCTACATGGAGACTGTAATGCGTGGAGAAACGTATCGTTGGGATGCACGAGAATCTATCTCACTCCCATGTCTCTAAATATATCTGATCCATTTTTCTCTTCTTCGGGTTAAAGTATGTCCAGCCGTCATGCTCTCATATGTATCGTTTACTTTTTCTGTTACTTATTCACTCATTTTATCTTCAACTCTAACAATTAAATCGATTCGAACGCCTTATCAGCTCATGAGTTCTGGAATAATTGTGTTTGATCCGGACATGGAAATATAATATAATATGCGCTTCTGTAGTGGTTGGGAGTAGCCAAATTTATTATTATTATTATTATTATTATTATTATTATTATTATTATTGAAATTTATGGCAATAAGTATTAATAGATTATATTGATTTACAAGGGTAGATGTCTGACATGGTGTTTACTGTTTCCAATGAGGTTTTTCATCCTGATTTCAAATCTGTTAACCATTTTGCTTTATCACATCAGATTTTGAAGATGTTGACAAAGTTTTATTTTTCATGGAACAGCGTGCATGGAGTGTTTTAATTGTTTTTCGTTATTTTTCATACAAAGGCGAAAATTTTCATTACCTTCTTTTCTTATTGTCCGAGTCAGTGGACATTATGGCTTTCAGAGTGTGTATGAATTCACCGAATCTATTTTGCTACGTGTGCGGCTATGTAACAAACAAATACAATATGCGCCATGTGGTCCACTTGCACTAATATTAGCTAAAGCCATGTTCATCAGCACTCTACGTAGCAATCAATGCTCTAGAGAAACTTCTGTTTGTGAGTTGTTTTCTTGGATTCAATGTTAAACATATGTACACTGACTGACAGAGCAAATGCAACACCAAGAAGGAGTGGTCAGAACTTTATGCCAATTGCAGGGTAGACTGACGTCACTGAGGTATGCTCATGATGTGAAATGCGCCGCTGTGCTGCGCACGTAGCGAACGATAAATGGGACACGGCGTTGGCGAATGGCCCACTTCGTACCGTGATTTCTCAGCCGATAGTCATTGTAGAACGTGTTGTCGTGTGCCGCAGGACACGTATATAGCTAAGAATGCCAGGCCACCGTCAACGGAGGCATTTCCAGCAGACAGACGACTTTACGAGGGGTATGGTGATCGGGCTGAGAAGGGCAGGTTCGTCGCTTCGTCAAATCGCAGCCGATACCCATAGGGATGTGTCCACGGTGCAGCGCCTGTGGCGAAGATGGTTGGCGCAGGGACATGTGGCACGTGCGAGGGTTTCAGGCGCAGCCCGAGTGACGTCAGCACGCGAGGATCGGCGCATCCGCCGCCAAGCGGTGGCAGCCCCGCACGCCACGTCAACCGCCATTCTTCAGCATGTGCAAGACACCCTGGCTGTTCCAAAATCGACCAGAACAATTTCCCGTCGATTGGTTGAAGGAGGCCTGCACTCCCGGCGTCCGCTCAGAAGACTACCATTGACTCCACAGCATAGACGTGCACGCCTGGCATGGTGCC
The DNA here is from genome assembly GCF_040414725.1 of Anabrus simplex. Taxonomy (NCBI): domain Eukaryota; kingdom Metazoa; phylum Arthropoda; class Insecta; order Orthoptera; family Tettigoniidae; genus Anabrus; species Anabrus simplex. Next base: position 97,124,987 of record NC_090271.1, on the reverse strand, counting down.
GGGCTAGAGCGACTTGGATGAGGGAATGGCGGAACGTCGTGTTCTCCGATGAGTCACGCTTCTGTTCTGTCAGTGATAGTCACCGCAGACGAGTGTGGCGTCGGCGTGGAGAAAGGTCAAATCCGGCAGTAACTGTGGAGCGCCCTACCGCTAGACAACGCGGCATCATGGCTTGGGGCGCTATTGCGTATGATTCCACGTCACCTCTAGTGCGTATTCAAGGCACGTTAAATGCCCACCGCTACGTGCAGCATGTGCTGCGGCCGGTGGCACTCCCGTACCTTCAGGGGCTGCCCAATGCTCTGTTTCAGCAGGATAATGCCCGCCCACACACTGCTCGCATCTCCCAACAGGCTCTACGAGGTGTACAGATGCTTCCGTGGCCAGCGTACTCTCCGGATCTCTCACCAATCGAACACGTGTGGGATCTCATTGGACGCCGTTTGCAAACTCTGCCCCAGCCTCGTACGGACGACCAACTGTGGCAAATGGTTGACAGAGAATGGAGAACCATCCCTCAGGACACCATCCGCACTCTTATTGACTCTGTACCTCGACGTGTTTCTGCGTGCATCGCCGCTCGCGGTGGTCCTACATCCTACTGAGTCGATGCCGTGCGCATTGTGTAACCTGCATATCGGTTTGAAATAAACACCAATTATTCGTCCGTGCCGTCTCTGTTTTCTTCCCAACTTTCATCCCTTTCGAACCACTCCTTCTTGGTGTTGCATTTGCTCTGTCAGTCAGTGTAAATGGTTGATATCGTCTATCTCAAGAAGGATGGGTATAGAGGCGAATGGTTCGCATATTTTGAATCAGTACGTTTCAGTTGCCTTAAAAAGGGTCTTGGATACCAAGATATCCACTGAAATTCTTTTGTGGTGATCAGTGTGCTTGATTGATTGATTGATTGATTGATTGATTGATTGATTGATTGATTGATTGATTGATTGATTGATTGATTGATTCATGTGACAAAACAAGATTAAGGTCAAGTGACCTCCTATTACATCGTTACAAATACATATGTGTCAGTACCTAAATGTCTACCACAGAGAAATTAGAACAATGTGCGACACCTCCTAAGGGAATCACTGATATTTGGTGATCAGAATCATCCTTGAAACTGATGTTTTAAGAATAAATGTTTAATATGTAGTTTTCTAAATATTATATTTGTTCGTGGCGTCGATCTCTGAAATATTTTGACACTACTTTCACCATATGATATGAACCTGCGTGTAGGTGGAATTGTGAAGTGTACAGTGTTGAATGCGAGGAAAGGAATGTTAGAGACGAAACACCCAGCCCCCAGGACGGGGATATTAATCATTTACAATTAAAAACCCCTGACTCGGCCGGGAATCGAACCGCGACGCGCTGCCCTCTATACCGCGTGGCCGGACAAATGTGTAGTAAGTAAATGGATACACTTTGAAACACTTTCTTTAAATCCGTTTTCGCGTATTTTGGCAGTGATACAACTGAACGGCATCAGTGAAAGTCTGACGTAAAACTGAACTCAAGTTAAAAAACCGAAGGTTTTTAACCTCAGTCAGTAAACGCTGAAACGTAAAAAAGTAGGTCCAACTAGGCGGTACTCTTAAACTGGAGGAAGTTACAAAATATCTGAGAGTCTTCCTCGGAGAAGGCAATTTAAGTGGTAGTAATTTGCGCTGGAGTGATTAGGCTGAAATAATGCTGCAAGGTATGAGCGTCCTTGACAGCTCCGGAGCTAAATTAACACCGTGAAGTCTAGTTGATGACATGTGAGCATGCTGACAGCGCGGACAAGTTTTGAAATAGGGATAAACTAAATCTTTACTCTCTCCTGTACAGAAGATCATTAAGTTGTGTAATTGGAGCCGTTCTACTAATCATAAAATATACACTGCTGTCCATGAAACCGCGAACAGAAGCAATCTTGTATATCTCTGTTGTTGGTGTAAGTGTCACTACAACCTTGGGATTTTTAGTTTTACCTTATTGTCAACGCCGGTATTTTACCGGTGTGTCTAGATATATTAGAAATATTTTGAAGATTGGTTCGGTACCGACTGCTTCTGGCCAGTTTTTTAAAAGTTTTATTTGACAAAGAAGCAACAAAGGTAATTTACTACTCCTTAATCTACAACGAAAATTTGTTGTTGTAAAGGCAAATTGGACTTCAAATTGACGGAGATTTTTTTTTGCAAGTAAATGTGTCGGTCCCAGGAGAATTGCCACAAAAGTGTGGCTGAGTCAGCTCTAGGTCCGCGAACTGCTACATACACGTAAAAGACAACGTTTTCCCTTGGGACCACACCTGGTGGGTGTGGTTTAATTTTTGTGTCTCAAGTGTTTAAAATTATGTATCACATTAGGTTCAATAAGGAAACTGAATAGTCTTTTTCTGTCTGGACGAAGAAACTTTTTTTCTATTTGCTTTACGTCGCACCGACACAGATATGTCTTATGGGACGATGGGATAGGAAATGCCTAGGAAGTGGAAGGAAGCGGCCGTGGCCTTAATTAAGGTACAGCCCCGGCATTTGCCTGGTGTGAAAATGGGAAACCACGGAAAACCATCTTCAGGGCTGCCGACAGTCGGGCTCGAACCCACTATCTCCCGATTACTGGATACTGGCCGCACATAAGCGACTGCAGCTATCGAGAAACGATAGGCCATGAACGTAAGTTAACCACTTCCCAATTCAGTGGCGTGCACTGAACCCCATCTACCCCAGCGCTGCTGGGGTGAATAACTTTGTATTTGCATTTTCGTATTATTCCTTAGAACGCTTTTTATAAAGCTTAAAAAGCTGCGAACATCTCAGCCAAGCCAAGAACAGCTGTCTAGACAATCTGCTCTCACTACCGCAGTTCAGCTTCTACAGCGAGCTGGGTTTCCTTGCCGGCGCGAAAGAGAGCTACCCCAGCGAAATTTAAGTTACCTGGTTGATGCTTCCTTGTCCTGGAAGCGGGGCGGGGCGGGGCGGGGCTGTGGGACCTCCCCCGACAGCAATTCACGGCGACAGACCAGCTAGCTTGGGTAAAATATGTCAGTTTTAATACTTGACACTAGAAGTGTTCAGCACCACGCAATGGAGACTACAGAAAAAATATCAGTATGTTAACAGTATAGCCACTTGCATATCGTCTTGCTATTAAAAATAGAGACAGTTTATGAGATCAATTATAATAAAAAGAATATATTTTATTCTTGGATTTTGGCATGTATACATTTTTTTAGCAATTCATTGATAGCACACGTAGAGTATGTATTCCGATAGGAGCAGAAAAATATTTAGGTTGCCCAGCATGAACACAGAGCTAAGCGCAAAGTAAAATAATGTTGTAATTGGTTTTCTGTGATGGTGGTATGCAGCGAATTTTTGTAGTGTTCCTTCTAGGGGCAAAGGACCGTTCTAGGTCGACGCCCCGAACAAAGCAAAAGAAGCGTTCCTCTTGGATTATAGGTGAAGGTTTCGCAAGTTCTGTGGCATTCTTCATGAATATAACGTGTGTCAATGCGTCGTGACGAATATTTTCCCTCGTTTGTCGTTGATGCACGTACACTCAGTAGACTCTTCAATAAAACCTCGGCGGCGGTAAAATAGCCGTTAAATTTTTCTGATAAGGTTTAGATTAGGCTTTTTTTAAGTTAAAAACAAATAGACCCAGTGTATTTTTGTGTACTATCACGAAGAATCACCGGGTGAAACTGTAAGTACATCGTTTAAAATCTGCTATAGATTAAGTTATGATGGTGTCTTGGAAATATGTGCGAGTGTGTGGTTGAAAATATTATTGAATGACATTTCTCAGGTAAACATTTTCCACGAAAAAAAAATCAACCTTATAAAATACTAATGTTGACTTTAGAGAGTGTAGTGGGGCTACGATTGCTTATATTTAAAAGAAAAACATTTTTGAAGGTGGGGTAACGAATGTGTTAACCGCACACCACTGTCCTAATGTCATATTCAGTTTTGAAAGACCCCGAGTTGGTATCCTTTTCTGTGCTCTATGAAGACTCTTCAATTTCACTGTCGGAAATACAGTTTCGATTATTACTTTTAAAACAATAAATTTAAATCAATGACTAATGTAGAAGAGGTGATTACAAGTTCAAGTGTAGTAGAGTTCCTGAGTGCCTTACCCGGAAAAATCACGAATAGTAAATTTACCGACACACCGAGAAAGTTGGCTATGCGGTGGTTCACGTAGCTATGATATTGATGCGGGAAATGGTTGGTTGGTATCCCGAACGTCGGCAGTCCCGAAGATGACTTCCTTTGGTGTCTCACCAGGTACTTTAATTAACGTCACGTTCTTCGCTGTCCTAGGCCATTCCTTTTCAATTGTCGCTAAAAGACAAAAAGGAAAAAAAGACAAAACACTAGCAAAAATAGTCGGCTGACATGAGGATGGAGTAGGCCCCTATCAGATCATTTTCAAACACCAGATGTCCTTCCTCATCAGAGAAGTCAATGAGATGAAATGAATGACGTGATGTATGATAGTAGGGAGGGAGAAGGTGAAGCGCGGTGCCGGTACGTAGCATATACCTGTCGAATAATACTGCCCAGAGCTTTACGTCTCCATCCGACCGACGAATCACCATCAACAGCATCACATATGAGTTCATAGTGCGGAGAGATTTTTGAAATGAATCCAGGTTTTTGGCACGCAATGTTGTAATTAAAAATTGTACAACACCACCTCTCCTGCCAACATTCTGGTGGTGAAATTTTTTCCGACCAAGGTGATTCGAACCGGCCTACCTCGATGTCAGACCGCACAGACTTGATACTTTAACGATCTTAAACGAGGTGGGATTATTATTACTATTATTATTATTAGAGTCGTCTTGGCTGGCCAAAACTGTTAATGGGCTGCTTGATTGTGGTTACTACATCATCATGAAGCAGCATAAATTCAATTAAATAATTAAATCCAGCAAGGATAATTCAAAATTTACCCACCAATATTAAACGATATTTTTGAAACTTCCATTCTTAGTTTCAGTATATCTGCTATAGGATACGAATGGAATTCCTGGAAAGCTACCACAGACTAATGTTCATTGATGGCTCTTCTCAGTAGCAGCTAATAAATAACAGAGCGTGGTGGTTGTGAGCTCATCACATTTCTATTGTGGCTTAATTAAGCGGCTGATATTTTTAAAATGCATGACTGGCAATTTCTCTGGTTTACTAGTTCACATCTGAGATCATCGCGATATCTCATTGTCCTTCGCGAGCGAATATCTGCGAGGTCTTATTGTTTTCGTTTGATTTCAATATTAACATAGCTTCAGGGAGCATCAGTCGTCAAGAGGAAATTGGTGAAGTATAATCAATGCTAACATCATGATATCCATGACAAGTATTACATATAATGGTCTGCTGGAGGCTTCTCGTCTCCGCCATTTGTCTTGTAAACATCCATTCCGCAGGCTCATATGTTCTGGAATACACTCGTTGTTACTATATACTTGGTGTTTACTGGTTAAGTGATGCACTCGGTTTATACCCATTCGACTTAAATTGTGCCTTTGAAGATAAATAATCCATTACCTTACGATGATGCATACAACAGTCATTCGAATTTAATTCAATCGTATGAATATCGATTTAATCTGATGTTGACTTTCCAGGCTAATATTACGTCACCTCAGAGCACTAGGTCATTTCCCGAAGGTATATTTTACTATATGAAAAACTAACGGTTCGATCATTTTCCATCTACGATCGATATTGTATCACGATTTTGACATAATAATAATAATAATAATAATAATAATAATAATAATAATAATAATAATAATAATAATAATAATAATAATAATAATAAATTTTAATCGTCAGTGAGTGTTTCTGAAGCACTGGACGAGTCACATGTCACCTAATATAAGCCTGTCCTGACCCGGGCTGAGTGGCTCGGAGAATAGAGCGCTGGACTTTTTAGCCCAAGATGGCGGGTTCCACTCCGGCCAAGGCTGATGGGATTTGAAGGTGCTCAAATACAGTAGCCTTACTGGTACGTAAAGAAACTAACAAAATTACGGCGCCTTGGGGACTGCGAAAGCATCAAAATAGAGGGACGTAAAAGTTTTATTATTATTATTATTAGTATTATTATTATTATTATTATTATTATTATTATTATTATTATTACAGTCCTGAGTTTTCAGTGTTTTCTTGTTTATAACCGAAACAAATATCGAGCTTTTACTTACATTTAAGAAACTCCCTCTATTTTCCCCACTACTGGTCCATTCTTTACGCAAGCATTGTCGAAAATCCGTAGAATAAGAAAACATTTGTTAAGCAGCTGCCCGTAATGGTGACCAACTCTTTCATGACAAACTGAATCAAGAATGAAAAACATCTAACATCCCGTAGCATCGCGAGGTTTTTAGGAGAATTTGAGCCAGAATTATGAGGTGCTTTTTCTGTAAGGCTAATTCATTTGATACTTTCTGGACAGACGGAGACACCAATGCGTTGACATAGCATTGGAATTCATGCGTCCTACTCGTACGCTAGTAATTTTATCCGCCGCTGTGTGTTACATGCCAAGCCCGAATGGTGGTCAGATATCCAACAGATCAAACATCAGCTGCTTCATAAACACACGTGTCAGAAAAGGGAAATACAGAGTGAGGTAACTTATCTTCATAATTATTCATTCAAGGAGAGATCAGATCACCTGCAGCGAATGGTCTCAATCATTCTGAATTCTAAATTTGTGCAGGGTGACGATCAAGTATGAAATTATAATACTTGAGAAACATTGAACCATCTTCATTGATTAAGGTTCAGTCAATGACTTCAAAGGAGGGACGTCAGCAGAAAAGGCGATGTTAAAGGACGGCGAGTGAGTCCTTAATAGCATCTATTATAATTGTATCCCAGTTCTTAGAAATTACTGAGCTGTATTCACAACCCGACCCTTAAAGAACACCTTCACAGAGTGTATCAAAACACACAGTTCAAAAAAATTACGGGAACATCTTTTCGAGCCCGTTGAAGAATACAAAACATCGATGAATTCGGGTTCATTTTCAGAACACAAACGGAAATGTCCAAATAGGGGCGAAAACAAAGTGGTAACAGTTTTCCAGGGTGTATTTTTATCACAGTTGGAGAGCTTCAGTATGGTGTATGTATGTCCTCCACGAACATTTATCACAGCTTGGCACCTACGTGGCATGCTCCGTATAAGTCTACGGGGGTCACGTCATCTTCAATGAGAGTCTGTTCGAGGTCTTGGAGAGTCTGTGGAGGAACAGGACGCCCACGAACACTTCTGTAAAGCCTATCCCAGACATGCTCAATGGGATTAAGGTTGGGACTTACTGCTGGCCATTCCATCTCTTGAATGTCCAGTTCTCACAAGACAGCTCTGGTGATGCGCGCTACATTAGCCCTGGCATTGTCGTGCATGAGTACGAATTCAGGGCCAACACCGTTTGCAGCAACCAACACATGCTCTAACAGTATCTCCTCGATGTACCCCGCACGACAAGATCCGTACGGCCATCAATATTGATGCCACCTCACACCATCACAGAACCTTGTCCGAAACGGTCGCCTTCCTGGACAACGTTTGGCATGCACTGCTCACCACGGCGTATCCATACACGTTGACGTCCAGCACGCTGTGCCAGGGGAAATCTGGACTCGTCTGTGAACAACACAAATCTCCATTGGCGAAGTTGCCAGTTGACGTGGGCAAGGGCAAACAGAAGGCGAGCTGCGCGATGTTGCTGAGTTAAACGAGGCACTCAAACACGACGTCTGGTTCGCAAAGACACTTGTCTTAAAGTGTTCCTTACTGTCTGGTCAGACACCGTGACTCCAGTGACCCTCCTGAGGTCTTGTTGCAGTTCTCTGGCAGTTGGTGAAAGACGCCGCAACGCACAGATGGTCAGATATCGGTCATCTTGTGGGGTTGTCATGCGTCCATGATCTTCTCCGACCCTCCTTTTAAATTGGCCTGTCTCATCGTAGCGATTCCACAAGAATTGAATAACTGATGGAGAGACATTGAGATGAATAGCAACACGACGAAAAGTCCATCCTTCCTGGATCAAACTGATGGCCCTTGCGACTTGAACCTTGTTAAGATGTATCGTGGGATGTGCTGGTTTACGCACAACGTGTTTAAATGACCGTAGTAGTCTGTGTACCTCGCAACGACACACGGACGCACCGCTATTCACTTTGTTTTGAGGGGTCACCTGACATTTTAATGCATGGCTACGCCTACAGATGGAGTATAACTTTGATTTGACATATCCTGACTAGCTAAGACCCCATCTACCAAATTAACGTTCACATACCGGACGTTACAAAACATGTTCCCCAATTTTTTTGAACTTTTTATTTGTAGCAAACTTCGGGTGGGGGGCGGAATTCTGGGCTCAAAATAAGGAAAAAGGTCCCCATGAACGCATGTCCTACAATGCGTTGTTATTGAGGGAAGGACGTTGCATAATGGGCACTAACATACTGACATATTTGTCGTCTGTCACCCATTTGGTCACCGACGAGGCCACATTTGAAGAGATGGCATCATAAACTTACATAGCACACAATCTATTGTAGGCAGTGCTGAAAATCCCCACGGTATGATTGTCGCTAATCATCAACAGCGCTTTGTACACAATGTACGGAGCGGCATTTTCCATGAGCAGCTGATCGGTCCATTCACGCTACTCCGACGACTGAATGCACCAGCGTACCACGTTGTGTGTGTTACTGGAACATGTGACCGTGGTTTTTTCCGCGCCGTGTTGTTGATACGTTATGGGGCTCCAGTTCACTTCAGTTTGGATGTGCGCCAGGTTTTGGACAGTACCTTCCTACGACGGCGGATCGGCGTCGAGGTCCAGTACATTGGCCTCCCCGGTCTCCTGACTTTAATCCACAGGAGTTTTATTTGTGTGAACACATGAAAATTGTAGCGTTCGCTACTGGGGTTAACGATATCAGTGACGTGGTGCAGCGTATCAATAACTCCTGTGCAGCTTTTCGACAGGAGCCAGGTATCTACGAGCGGGTTCACCAGTTCATGTTGAGACTCTTCATAATGGACACTTTCAGCGTCTCCTGTTATACGAACAATGTTTATCCCTTAACTCTGTCGCATAACTCAGTAACAACGCATCGCAGGACATATATTCACATGGACATCTTTTTCTCGTTTTGATCACAGAAATCACATCCGTACATTTGTATAAATATTTAGATAAGTTACACTCTGTACATTGCATGGATAAAGAAGTAGGTTATTTATTGGTGTTGAGCGCAGAAGCTTGGATCCTTCCATACGCTTTCCTGTTAACGTTTCATAGAACGTTTATTTTTATGTTTACGTAATACATTGTAAATGAATCCATCGTATTTCACAGGAAGTTAAAGTTGGACATCGAATGGATGTATATTTTTGGAACTATATTTTTAAATATTATCGAGAAATAGCGATAATTATAATTACTTATGATAATGTCGACATATCGATACTTTTCATATTATCGATAATGAATGAAACATCGGTATACTTAATGTATCGGTACGTGCCAGAGGACAGATTATATATTTTTTCTTTTTACAAGTTGCTTTACGTCCCACCGACACAGATAGGCCTAGGTATTGCGGTGACGATGAGATAGGAAAGGGCTAGGAGTGGGAAGTAAATTAAGGTTTGCCTGGTGTGAAAATGGGAAACCACAGAAAACCATCTTCAGGGCTGCCGACAGTGTGGTTCGCTAATATACAGCATCCATCAAGAAACAGAAAGTGGTGGACTCCTCATATTGACAAGGATCCGAATGTGAACCAACCGGAGTTTTTCGTGTATTTACGCTACTTTTCCGTCCTTCTTCACTGTGAGGTAATCACACAGGCGCCGTAATGACTAGTATGACCATGACCTTCAGAAGGGGAATTGCGGCATGCTGTCGAAAGTGGATATTCGGTGCGAACTTACCCTAGACATTCACAACTAATGACATCATTCGTAAAGGGCAATGCTAATGCCAGCTTATTAACCTAACCGATCATCACCGTTTTGAAGGTGGAAATAGAAATTACATCATAAGTACTTCTGTCTCGCCCAGTCCAGTCTAGTCACGACCAGCACAAACATAACAGAATTAATTGAAATGAAGATGACTTTTCAAAGTCTCTACCTCCCAATGCTGCCGATGCTAATTTTAAAACCTTCGGATAATGAGGTCATTTACATGTGGGATTTACTGAACGTCTCATTTAAATTCCCTCTGAAAATAATTTTAAAAGAAATTATTTGTACTTGGCTTATATTTGCGGCGAAGTTAAGGCTCACGGCTCTGTCTTACACTTAACCACTGTCAGTAATAAACTGTAAATATATAAACATAAAAACACAAGTAAGGCACAGTGATTCTACAAAAACTAAATACTAGGGACAGATACGACCGTCGAGAAAAGATAAATACAATTAAATAAATGCTTAACACTGTACATGCAAAGTTACCCAAATACCTGCACCAAATAGTCAAGTGAAATGAACTTATAATACTAATATTTTTATAACTGATAGCGGTAAATGTACAGTTGTGTGTTACATATCGTCTCTGCTGTACGCAAATGTGACTGTTTTTCCTTTCCTTTATTTCCCTCAAGACTGGACACGCCATCAGAACAATTTTTGTTGAGTTTATTTTCCTATGCCCGTGTGTAAAGGAAACAGCCCGCTAGGGCCTTGGCCTGCCAACACGCCTGATTCCCAATCAGCCCGCAGTTACTGGGGTTGCACAAAATCAAAGTGACGACATCCTCTGCCTACTGCGAGGCTTTCTTGACCGAGTGCGCTGCCTCTCCTATCGTCCAACTCCTGTTGATCTCAGGAGACTGAGTGAACTCGGATGCTGCTCTCACTCCAGAATTAAAACTCACGGACTATCTGGAAATCGGACCCGTGGACTTCAAGTAAAATATAGTCACGCTATCCCCACCTCACGGGACTTGCCAAACTTATCATCAACCTGAAATAATTTCAAATTGTATCAAATTTTGACTGATTGAGAAGTCCAAATTGAATAAATATGTCTTGTGGCTGAAAACTTGCGTTACGGAATTCAGCGTAACGGAAATGTAACCCTAAGAACCGTGCAGGCTATGTCTTATAGCGGGTAGTCATCTGAAATTAGCAGCCGTTGATGCATGGCCATGACCAAGAGATCATTTGATTTTCGCAAAGGGAAAAGTGGTTTCATTTTTAATTACTGTTCTTCTTGCAGCAACTGTAGGCTGCCAGTGGCAAAGAGTACCAATATAACTACATGCGATATTACATGTGTTTTGCATATATATTGTACTGGTATTTTTTGTCGTTGAGACAACTCTCTTTTTATATTCAAGCAGATGTAGTAATAAAATATATATTAATTTATAGTTTTGTGTAAGAAGTCGATCGTACATTATTTACCACGATGGGCTCCACGTAAACAACATTGAGTCTATTCTCAAAATGGGATGATAATTTGAGCATTTTCATGTCAGATGGTAGTTTCCACTAAAAGGAAAGTTTGTGCAGTATGATGTACCATTGTGTAGAGATGGAACAAGCCTACTTGCCTCGTCTTATGCGTTATGCGCATTCCTAACACGTTCATTCTGTCTCCAAAGCAAAAATATAATGTAATGTAATGTAATATAATATAATGGCATGAACAATAGCACTTATTCTATGATCAATACAGTGAGGATATTATTTAAATAGAGTGTATATTTTATTGAATAAATTCAACTTTCATAGTAATACTTAGTAATTTTCTTTTTAATTTTTCAGGTGTCGAGGAATCAACCAACACTAACAACGTGACGCTCTTTATCTGCACTCAACGACCGTAAGTACCACGTTTTAATCTTAGAAACGCTGCGATGCTTATAAAGAGTCGAAATAGTCTTAAGTTTATTTTATATTTAAATTAGTTTACTTTATTCAAGTTTTCCATCACTCGAAATTCGCTTCTGAGGTAAAGAATGAGGTACCGGTTCCATTTTAGGTGCCTGAGGGGACTGATTACTGATTACTTCAGCTGCCTAATTTACTTAACCCTTTGCAGTCTCTATCCATGGATATTCGATATACAGGGTGGCCCACTTAAACATTTCATCGCAGATTGCGATGAAACAAACGCCATTGCTTATGTGATTTTTCATGTTAACGATTGCGCACGAAATAATACATGGTATCCATTTAAAAAACGTAAGTTGATGTTGAAAATACCATTTTCCTACGTTTCAGACTGGCTCATAGTATTTACTTTAATTAGCCCCTTCCCTGCCTTCATGTCCGTGAAAGTCATGTTTCAATATATCTTGTTGTTCCAGATATATCTTGCGGCGAAAGGTTTAAGTGGGCCACCCTGTATAGGAGTATAGCCTACTTTTCTGATTTCAGAACATTGTCTTGTCATATTAAGCATTCAATTTCTTAAAAATTATTTTCACTCGGTCCAGGTGAGGTATTAACACTCATCTCATGTGGAAATGTATTGAAGGGAGCTTGGAGAGAAACTGATAAGAAATATAATAGAAAAATTCAACATTCGAGATGGACTATCGATGATTATAATTTCTGGGTTAAGAAGGGAGATTGGAGAAGAAGTAACATTGGCTCAATGAGCAATATAAAAATAACCTAAAATTAATGAGCGTGCATATGAAGTATATGAGAGAAAGTGCAAAACAAATATTTAGGAAGATATTTTTTATTAGTGGTTTAGCATCCCAGTAAAACATCGAACGTTTCCGGCGGTGCAAGGATAGAACAGGGCTATTTGGGTGTGAAAATGGGAAAACATCGAAAATTATTTTCAGGTTGCCGACAGTGGGATTTGAACCCATCATCTTCATAATACAAGCCCAGTACCTTTCTTCTAATTTTTTTTACAGCCCAGCTGGAACATAAATAAGAAGTGGGAACGAACTGCAAGGAGTTAGGAATACTATACCGAGCTCGATAGCTGCAGTCGCTTAAGTGCGACCAGTATCCAGCATTCGGGAGATAGTGGGTTCGAACTACGCTGTCGGCAACCCTGAAGATGGTTTTCTGTGGTTTCCCATTTTCATCAGGCACCGACACAGATAAGTCTTAAGGCGATGATGGGATAGGAAAGAACCAGAGGTGGGAAGGAAGCGGCCGTGGCTTTAATTAAAGTACAGCCCTGGCATTTTTCTGGTGTGAAAATGGGAAACCACGGAAAACTATCTTCAGAGCTGCCGACAGTGGGGTTCGAGTCTACTATCTCTCGGATGCAAGCTAACAGCTGCGCGCCCCTAACCGCACGGCCCGCTCCCCGGTATCTTGAGTCTGGTTAACATTACTTATATAAGGCATGGCAACTATAACTTACAACATCAGGATATGAGACCAGGAAGCTTTTGATGACATCAGGATATCTGGAGCTTCCTCAGCTGTCACGCCACAGTAGAACGTCGATGATCATGCCCTTCGTCTGCCACTGTGTAGGATCTAGTTTTTTAGGATCACTCCTTGTATAGCACCACAGGTGAACCGGCTGCGTTGAACTTCACATAAAAAAAGTTGCTTGCCCTTTCACCAACGTGCAATGTGCTGATCGTACTTACTACTTCGTAGTACTTGATGTAACAGGAAAAATACGGCACAATAAAACTATGTCTGCTCACAAAAAGTGACCACGAATTCTTAAGGTTATGATCATTATGACATAGCATACTTGTCTTGTCCTTGGACAAGAAGATGAATGCTCCTTCGGAAGCTGCTATACACACATTAATTCTTGTTATTACGACGGTGACGTCAAACAAATGAGGATTGTTAGAGAATTATAGAACAACCCGCCTCCATAGTGTAACGGTTGGTGCCATCCTTGGAAGCCTGGATTTGATTCCCGCTACTGCCTGAAAAGAGATGCATCACCTCTAGACGAGGACACGAGCTTACTTTGTTATATAACTCTGTGACTTATGTGCCTACACAATCTCTATTTGTAAAAAGCCCGGAGGTCTCTTTCAGTTCTATACCTCATGTCATTAGATCGTTAAAAGCTGAGTCTAATAATTATCACTTTAGCCCCCCCCCCCTTTACTTTTATAACCTTTTGTGGTCAAGTTCATTATCATTCTATATATGCTATACCCCTCCATAACCTCCGATACCCGCTTACACGTATAGCTTCATCTATCCTTTATCTCCTCATTCCGAGTACCTCCCTGCTATTGTTATCACCTACTTTACCGGCAATTATTTTCGCTACTTGCATATCCGTTACTTCCAACTTATAAATAATACATCTTGAGTCCACCCAGATTTCACTCCCGTACAATGAAGTCGGTCTGAACAAATACCGGTGTAAAAAGAATTTCTTCCCGGAACCGATTTCTTTCCTATAGAATACCGTTGAGCGCAACTGCGAACCCACCGCATTACGTTTGCTGCACTTGATTTAGTTTCACATACTATTCTACAATCTTGAAAGAATGCATATCCTTAATACTTGAAATACCGGGCGCGTTTGCCGTGCGGTTAAAGTCGCGCAGCTGTGAGCTTGCATCCGGGAGATAGAGGGTTCAAATCCCACTGTCGATATCCCTGAAGATAGTTTTCCGTGGTTTCTGATTTTCACACCAGGCAAATGCTGAGGCTGTCCCTTAATTAAGGCCACAGCCGTTTCCTTTCCACTTCTAGGCCTTCCCTATTCCATCGTCGCCATAAGACCTGTCTGTGTCGGTGCGACGTAAAGCAAATAACAAAAAAAAAAAAAAAAAAAAAAAAAATTGAAATGATCCATTTGTTCAAATTTCACATTTACGACCTGACATCAATTCTTTATATCCCTTCCTTATCAACATCATCTTAGTTTCGGAAATATTATTATAATTAATCATTTATAACACGTGCTATGTGTTAATTTGTTAAGAAAGAAGTATTTTTTCTGTGTCGACGTAGTTAATATAATTTTTATATTATGGAAATCTCTCGAACAGAAATTAGAAATTCAAGTATCACTATAACATGCCTGGATAATAAATTAATAATATATTTCCTTCTCCAGTGATGTCATACAGGATGCAATAATAATGTACCGCCTATCTTTCAGGACAAATTCGTCGCACGTAGAGGATAAAATATCATCGCTGCTGGGACAAAACCTCTTATGCGAAATATAGTACCTTAGAACTTTGGCCGGTAAGGTTCTGTCATCTAAGGTTCAATATTGTGTGAATATTATCATGGCTTCTCGGTCCAACTCGTTGGCTAAATGATCAGGTTCAGAGTGTCCCGGGTTTGATTCCCGGCTGGGTCGAGATTTTTTTTTTTGCTAATTGCTTTACGTCGCACCGACACAGACACGTCTTATGGCGACGATGGAACAGGAGAGGGCTAGGAGTGGGAAGGAAGCGGCCGTGGCCTTAATTAAGGTACAGCCCCAGCATTTGCCTGGTGTGAAAATGGGAAACCACGGAAAACCATTTTCAGGGCTGCCGACAGTGGAGTTCGAACCTACTATCTCCCGAATACGGTCGGGAATTTTAATCGCTTCTGATTAATTCTTCTGCCTCGGAGACTGGGTGTATGTGTCCGTCCCAACACTATCCTCATCATATTCAGACAACATACGACACTATCAACCCCCACAGAAACACGCAATAGTGATTACATACCTCCATACAGGTTTGGCGTCAGGAAGGGCATCCAGCCTTAAAACAGGGCCAAATCCATACATGCGACGCAGTTCTCACCCGCAACCCCGAAGGTGTGGGAAAAAGCGGTAGCAAAAGAAGAAGAATTGTCCAGGCATTCTCGCTCTTCATAATGTATGTGCTGCGGGTCAGTATATCTCCAAAAATATTATCACATAGGAGGTTTTGTCCCGGCAACCACGATATGTTATATGGGCATGAGTCTGGGAACGATTTATTTACATGTTATAACTCCTTTCCTACAACTCTACATGGTACATTAATCATAGGAAACACTCACGAACAGAACGTGCCAGCATTCCACGTGAAGCGCATCCTGAATTCAATGCGATGGTGTGTCGATGCATGTATTAATGATGACGGATGATATTTTTTTTGCTAGTTGCTTTACGTCGCTTCGACACAGATAGGTCTTATGGCGACGATGGGATAGGAAAGGCCTAGGAGTTGGAAGGAAGCGGCCGTGGCCTTAATTAAGGTACAACCCCAGCATTTGCCTGGTGTGAAAATGGGAAACCACGGAAAACCATCTTCAGGGCTGCCGATAGTGGGATTCGAACCTACTATCTCCCGGATGCAAGCTCACAGCCGCGCGCCTCTACGCGCACGGCCAACTCGCCCGGTAATGATATTTTTAAGATATCTTCAATTTGTATGTGTATTCGACAGATTGAATAATCTTAGAGGTTCTTCATTTATATTGAAATATTACACCCTATCAAGAGGGTTTAGTGATTCGATTGTCCGGCTCCATGGGTAAATAGCGTGCTGGCCTTTGGTCTCAGGGGTCCTGGGTTAGATTCCCGGCAGGGTCGGGAATTTTCACCATAATTGGTTAATTCTCCTGGCACGAGGACTGGGTGTACTGTATGTGTCGTTTTCATCATCATTTCATCCGTATCACCAAGCGAGGGTCACCTACGGGCGTCAAATCAAACGACCTGCATCTGGCGAGCCGAACTTGTCCTCGGACACTCCTGGCACTAAAAGACATACGCCATTTCAGTGATTCGGTATCACATCAAGACAGTTTTAATATGCGCGGTGTTTACGGTAAATTTTATTCGCCTTAGAGTGATGCATGCCAACGTATATCAATTGCTTTTTAGGAAAAAAGATACGAGGAATTTTACAGAATCTTCGAAGAGGAGTTATGCAGATACCAAGTCTGCGTTTCAAGCAAACAGGTAGCACATAGTGTCGAACATAAGGGCATAGTCGCTAATGAGATACAACTCCGTTAGGAATAAAATCCCTTGCCATGGAGTATGTCTGAATAATATGTTTCTGGTTGAGGGATATCTTAGAAAAGAGGTAACTGTCAAATTATGCAGTTTACTTGTTCTTCGGTGCACAGAGGAGATTACGTACACACTGTACCAGTTTACAAATCCCCTTTTTAAGATACATAATCTGTGATTGCAATTTAATTTACACACAAATAAAACAACAAGTACTTTACATGTTTTGATCGTTCGATATTGTTACATGATTCCGACCTGTTTAGGTCAAACGATATAAAATGTTTGAGTCTGTCGTCCTGTGAAAGTTGTGAATTTCTTTTAATTTACAGTTCGTACGGTAAAAATGTAATTAACGCAAAATATTGGAAATTTCATTTTCTAGACAATTTTTTGTGACGGGTTTTAGATATATTAAAAATTGCTGAAATATAAAGTTGATGGTGAAAATGTAATAATTATGTATACCTCCATTAATAGTCATCGAAAGGGAAGGAAGTTAAAAATATAAAAGTTTGTACGTTCTATCACTTTTGTTATATACACAATTTAGTACCAGTAACATTGACTTTAATTCAGATATTGGACAAGCCCTCTTCTTAGTCTTTCCTGAAATATTTACGCGCTACTGTACACTATACTAATCAAATAATATGAACACTGTGAATATGTAATGGGCCAAGTGGAAAAAATTCCGATTTTCATTTTTGTCTTAAATTTTGCTATGAAACAACCGTTATTTAATTATATAATAGACCAAGTCAACTTCGATCTGGAAGTAGCTCCAAAATGTTCCCAAAGATGCCACTGGAGGCATGGTAAGTCTATGTTTGAAGATATAGCGCTGTGTGCTATTCAGAATTCATCTGTTAAGTTGTAACGAGCGATATTGTCGCCTTTCTGCAGCCTTTAAATTGCATCAGTAGACTTTCAATAGAGAAAAAGAGGGAATTGATGGATGGGATGGATTACATGAAGGATGAAAGTATGACATTTTTAAGAAAACCTTGTGCAGTAATATTATTTCAATTATAGGACATTTTGCAGACTAATGGAGAAGTCAATTTGATTTACTGCAAGTAATTTGGTTTTTTCTTTTATAAACAGTTTAATATCGATTAATTAAAAGTGGAGTTTATTAATTCTTGCTTGTACATTGCAGAAAATAATCAGTTTCTCTTATTATTCATTTCCTTCCAATAGGTTCTACCATAGCATAGCTCATAATATTTTGTAGTCCTGAAGCATAAAGCCACTTTCATACTATTTGGTTTTTAAGAATTTTTTCGTGGTTTTGTATGTGTTCTCAATAAAAACTAACAAGATAAACAAGATAAGATAGGTACTTTATCTAATACAATTCTGAAACTTAGATCCTGAAAATATACAACTGTTTACACAGAAAAATTCATTTTTCTCAGTACATTTCTTTTTTTGTCGCTTGTATACACAAAGCCTTCATACCGTCGTTGCGCCTAGAAAACTGCTATGTGATAATATTTCAGCTTATAACTCTGACCAGAAAGGTTCTGCCATCTGAGGTTTGGTAAAAATGAAATGAAATGGCGTATGGCTTTTAGTGCTGGGAGTGTCCGAGGACAAGTTCGGCTCGCCAGGTGCAGGTCTTTGGAATTGACGCCCGTAAGCGACCTTCGCGTCGTGATGAGGATGAAATGATGTTGAAGACGACACATACACCCAGCCCCAGTGGCAGAGAAATTAACCAATTATGGTTAAAATTCCCGACCGTGCCAGAAATCGAACCCGGGACTCCTGTGACCTAAGGTCAGCTCGCTAACCATTTAGCCATGGAGCCGAACTGAGGTTCGGTGTTGCACTAACTACACAACAAATTTTCGTTGTGTGATACTTGTCCTCCGGGTCAGTATTTCTCCCCTCAACATCGAGCTATTTCGAGGCGCTACGAAGCACCACATCCACGTATCAGCTATCCATCAAGTTTCGAACATTTCTGTAAAGACATTTCACAACGATGTTGTATCAGATAGGCTGAAAAAATTGAAATTAACCATCTATTTCGAATTTTATATACCCAGTCGCAGGTAAAAATGAAGTATTAGGCAAATATTTAAAATTTACAGAAAAAATGTCTTTTATATTAACATACCATGCATTAAAATATTAATTATTGTCTGTGATTAACAATGTTAGCTGCCATCCTCAGGGGCCCGGGTTCGATTCCCTGTATTGTCAGAAATTCAAGAATGGCAGGAGGGCTGGTATGTGGTTAAAATGGTTCATGCAGCTCTCCTCCATTGGAGGTGTGCCTGAAAAGAACTGCACCACTTAGGTACGAGGACACGAGTTTACTTTTATCTCCGCTATACGACAGTAGTCCTGCAGTTGTACAAAACTAACCCGTCAAAGATGTACAGCATAGCTAATAAATGAATAAAGAATGAAAATTAAGAAAAATGTAAATGAGTGCCAGCCCACCCTCGCCAACAGATGTAACAGATGGTTAGAGGGCAACCTCCTGCACGTTGACCTCTGCGCTCTGTATTATCATAATACCAGAGCAGCAAGAGACTACCTTGAACAGATGTGGGTCAAGAGAAAGGCACCGTGCAACACGGGGAGTTATCATTAATTTCATTTCTTTACTCGAGCACACCAATATGTTAGAGAATGAAACATTCACTAGCTCATTCACGGCGAAGGCATTCATTCTTCTGCGAGTAAAGTTAAATGTTTCATGGAACAATGACTTCTGAAAAGAATGATTGATGGTACTCTGTCAGGTTAGAGTACTACTTGTGTTTAGCTAACCCAGAAGTTACCACACACTAGTGAAATATTCTATTACGACACTTATCACAATAACTTCAATTTTCAATCGTAGTAATCAATGGAACAATACAGTGGAACTACTTTTGTTAAGTCAATGATACTCATTGATGATGGATGAACTAACACTCAACAGGTAGTAAAAACTAAGAGTTATTGTAAGGAGGACCCCATTAGTGACAGCTGAGTCACTTTACTTACAATACAACTAATCTATTGATCAGCATGACATCCGATGTTGGGTTTCCTGGTCTTCAGTGGATCTGTTAACTAGACACAAACTATGTAGGTGAGTCAAAATGCAAGTTACACTTGAATTCTCGGGTAGTAGACCTAGCTGTAGCAAAAGGAAATTTCGAAAGTAAGCTTATAGTTTTACGTGATTGTTGATTTCATGGTTTTAGGCACAGGACCTGCACAAATTCATTCTCTGGTGAGATACAACGTACACACTGCACTATATTGTCGGTGCCGGGACAAAACCTCCTATGTGAAGTATTTTAGCTTAGAACTTTGGCCGGTAAGGTTCTGTCATCTAAGGTACAATAATGTGTGCATATTGTCAAGACCTTCTCGCTCTTCATAATGTATGTGCTGCGGGCCAGTATATCTCCAAAAATATTATTACATAGGTTTTGTCCCGGCAACGACGATATCTTCTGGTACGGGTGGTTGTGATTACTGTCTTAAAGGGCCTAAACTATACTGCTGGCCATCAGCCTATAGCTAGAACATGTTACTTTCATTTTCCTGCCTTAAGCCTGTTGTACACGATCAATTTATTGTCGAATTCAAGACTTCACAAGAACTGTCAAAAATGAAATCACTTTCAATACTTGAGAATTCTTGAGAAGTCTTCAAAAGTATTGAAAGTATATTAGAACGTACTCTAGTCGATCAAAGAATTGCCAAATCTTTTGACAGTACTGAGCAATGGAATTCGAGTATTAACTGTGCGTGCCAAGCCGCTAGGCATGCTGGGATTGGCGGGACGGGAATAAAACAACAAAAATGCCTTCTTCATGACTGATGGATGTTGTATGTGTATTAATTGTAAAGTATGAAGCTCATCTCTGCTTATATTCAGTGGAATACGTAGAGTACCAAAACAGAATGAATAAAATGGTAGCGTACGAGGAGATTCGAAGAGAAATATCTCAAGAAAGTGGGCAGATTTTAATGTCCATTACCTATAAGTAAACACTATCAGCAATGACCGATTTATGATGATCTTCGCATATTATTATCATCATTATTATAATGGAATTCCTAAGCTGTTTTCATGTAATAAGATATGAATTTCCGTTGCATTCCTATCGTTTTTATTCAATTAACGTGAGTGAATGCAATATAACATGACCTCTGCAAATGATGTTATGGCAGTAAGTAAATTGCAAAAATTTGTTTGAAGATAACCTCATTGTTACTTTCCCCTTTATAAATTATGGTACATTGCGTGTTTCTCTTCTTTTTAAGAATGCATTCCACTGCTTGTACGCAAGAACCACAACAGTTGCTTGCCTTTCCTCCATGTTAAAAGAATGCTATCAAACGTTGCCAAATATTTTCAAACCTTCAGCAACATTGTATTTGACAAGATTTGATAATTTTTCTTGTGAAGTAATGAAACAAAAGAAAACAAATGATGGTGTACAACAGGCATTAGCCGATGATGAGAACAAACTGTCAACCATCAACTTCATTCGCGCTATCCGTTAACGCCAGCTACAGAGCCGATTAGATAATGTGCTTAGAACGGCACACCGCCTTGTAGTCAAGAGATCTAAAGTATGAGGTAGTCCTATAGTAGATTGTCCGGCTCCATGGCTAAATGGTTAGCGTGCTAGCGTTTGGTGATAGGGGCCCCGGGTTCGATTCCCGGCAGGGTCGGGAATTTTAACCATAATTGGTTAATTTCGCTGGCACAGGGGCTGGATGTAATTGTGTCGTCTTCATCACCATTTCATCCTCACCACGACGCGCAGGTCGCCTACGGGAGTCAATTCAAAAGACCTGCACCTAGCGAGCCGAACTTGTCCTCGGACACTCCCGGCACTAAATGCCATACGCCATTTCATTTTTCATTAGTAGAATTTCTGTCATGTTAAAAATAATATTTCTCAGGAAAAATTTTCGACACTTCAGCGTATTTTATTATAACCATCATTATTGTTACTATCATAATTAATATAATGAATTAATTACAATAGTAATAAAGGCGTATCACACTGGATCACTGGTCTAGCCATTGATTTGACTCTCAATTGGAGTGATAGTGGTGATTATTTGAAAGAGGACATACAAATAAGCAACCATCCACTCTTAAAAATTCTACTTTCAGAACTTTTCCCAACTATTTGGGGTCGACACTACGGGAGATTAGGCCCAGTTTTAAGGCCGATTGCCTTTTTTTGACGGATTAAGTTCATTGTAAATATATTCATTCTGTTTTCCTGTCTTGTTATTTCGTGTGTTACTAAGATTGCTTTTTTTGACGGATTAAGTTCATTGTAAATATATTCATTCTGTTTTCCTGTCTTGTTATTTCGTGTGTTACTAAGATTGCTTTTTTTGACGGATTAAGTTCATTGTAAATATATTCATTCTGTTTTCCTGTCTTGTTATTTCGTGTGTTACTAAGATTGCTTTTTTTGACGGATTAAGTTCATTGTAAATATATTCATTCTGTTTTCCTGTCTTGTTATTTCGTGTGTTACTAAGATTGCTTTTTTTGACGGATTAAGTTCATTGTAAATATATTCATTCTGTTTTCCTGTCTTGTTATTTCGTGTGTTACTAAGTTTCGTGCTAATTATTTTAAAAAAAATTATGCATATTATGTGTAATATATTTTTAAACCATATGTACATTATAATACATAGTACTGTATCGTTGAATAGCATGCTTCATAGCCTGAGTCACGCTGTGGATATAATAATAATAATAATAATAATAATAATAATAATAATAATAATAATAATAATAATAATAATAATAATAATAATAATAATAATAATAATGACATCGAGTGTTGAATTGACTCTCTTCTACCCTGCAAATAATCAACTACCTCTGCCCGGTTAGGACACGTAATCTTAGTTTTCGGATGTCAACTACCTAGAATGTTACCCCACGATAAATGAAAGGAAGATGTTCGAAATGGTTCGAATATATATTTCAACATATTACTGTTGATTTGTGTTCATAATTCATAACGTGTGTGTGAGGTTTATAATTTTCACCGACAGGTAAATTAAACGAACTTTTAACAATAAGCTAAAGTACAAAAGCAATAAGAGAAACCTCAATTTTAATAACCAAGTTGGAAGCATACCAATATTCCAGAGCAATTATTATTACACTCAGAAATATTTCATCTCTCGGCTGCGATCGTATCTATCTCTAAATTAACAATTTAATAACCTATCACAAGAGAGAATAGCAATGTAATAGTATGAAATGAATTATATTGAAATACTTTTGCGTGAGGAGATCTTTTTCTTCCTAGTCCAATTAAATAATAATTTGAGTTTGTTATACGTCGATGACACCACATAATCAAACTGATATATTTCCGAAAGGAATGTCTTAACTCTGATATATCAGATAAGGTAAAAGAAAACAAAGGTAAAGCCATCTCTGAACAGGCCCTCTTTAGGAATGGGAGGTAAAGGCTTCCACTATTTTTAACTTGACACAATAATAATAATAATAATAATAATAATAATAATAATAATAATAATGAAAATGAAATGGCGTACGGTGTTTAGCGCTGGGAGTACCCGAGGATAAGATCGAGCTGCGCGTCGGGATGAGGATGAAATGGTGTTGAAAGCAACACATACACCCAGCCCTCGTGCCAGCGGAATTAATCAATTATGGTTCAAATTCCGTACCCTGCCGGGAATCGAACCCGCGCCCCTTGAGCCAAAGGCCAGCACACTAACCATTTAGCCATGGATCCGGAAATCTTGGCACTGGTTAGTATAAATATATTAGCTTTTATGCCTACCCACCTTTGCCCTCTGGAGTTAACCTGGTGCTCTTTGTTTGAGAAGGCTGGTTAAACCTCGGGGGGCATATCTCATTTCAAAACTTTTCGACTTGCTAACAAGGAATCGAACCTACATCCTTGCGAAAACATACTTACAGCCACGTATAGACAGCCCCGTAGTGTATCAGAAAAGCGACATGAAATTAAAAGTAAACACTTTCACTAAGTTATTTCAGTGCGTGGAAGAAATGATTCCTATTCTTAAGTCCACAGAATGGCAGGTGGGAAATCCATTTTCTAGAGTTTTGTTATTATATATCTTGTACTGTGTTACTGCACGAACCTTCAATCGTAGCACGGTAATAGTCAATACACGGCTACTGCTAACCACAGGTTAACTAGCAGGTATAATCGAGTGCCGGATGGTCACGACTCAGTATTCGTGACGGACCAACTGGAGGTAACACAGCCACAACCGGGCATGCACTTATTTCAGTTCTGGCCACAGACTCCTGTTCAACACCGATTTATTCTCCTTATTTATTTTTAATATAGAAGAACAACGTCAATGTTTCTCAGCGACAAATAATGCATTATCAGGTGTAATTTACTGAATGCATTACATGCGGTGAAATCTAAGAGTGTTGAAGACAGGACTCTGCTTTTGAGGTGACAGGGGTTAGCTTTTAGAGCATAGCTTTCCAACCTCTTTCGTTTCGGGCAACCCTAGAAATATTTCACTAAACCTTGGGGAACCTTGGTTGTCTGACATATAGTTTAACCACAGGCAAAACATAAAATAGTTTTGTATATAAGCAATCCAAATTGCAATTCGTATAATTTCAAATAATTTTAACACAGTATTCTGCATAAAAAAGCCATTCACTTTAATTTTGCAACTTACAAACCGTAGAAACGTTAGAAGTAGAATCGTTATAATTATTTTGAAACATTTTACAAGAAGAGATTCAAATTAACACTTGCTCTGCAAAGCATCTCAGGCTCACACTCACGATAGAAGCTTCAGTGTCATCACCTGAAACTTACCGGAAATGTTGTTCACATAAACTACGTTCTATGAAATGGTTATCTACTAGATTTTAGCTGCGAATTTTAGCTGTAAGTTTCCGAAATCGACATGGAATATGTGAGAAAAAGAAGGACAAAAAGTATGAGTTTTATCAATTTGTTTGGGAAACGCCGGTACGGGTCTCCCCAAAATAAGCAGGTTGACGGACAGAGCAGCAGTCGTCCTCAAATGGGCTGCATGTGCTCACGGTAAATATAAGCAACGGCAAGTTGTGTACTCGTTATGAGGAGGAAGATCGGTTTTTCATTTCTTTGAGTAAATTTGACACATAAAATACTGAACATGCATCAAGCAATGCGACATTAATGAATTCCTTATTCAACACGATTGCTCTCCTGGGCGTCGTTTAAATTTGTTTTCCAAGTTAACTGCACTTCGCAGTAATGGATCTTCTTTCACCTCAACGTCCTTGCTCCACACAAGATAAATAGCCCTACTTTCCTAGAATGGTAAGTTGTTGCACAATTTAGAAATCTCTCTTCTTAATGAGTATGAATAACTTTGCTCCTTTTTGTGTTATCAGATCTCAATCAATCGTTCAGAAATTGTAACATTCTTCAAGCTGATAGTAATATTCTCATGCTGAGTTCAATTGAACCGAAGAAAAAGCTTATTCTCTTCCAGCTTTAAGATCTCACGGCTTCAGCCCGTGGCTAGCTAATCTGCCGCAGAGGACAAAATATAAATACTATTCGATTAGTGGGTGTTGTTCTACTCTCTGTGTTCGTTTAACTCCTGACTGAAAATATCTCTCTACAGACAAAGAAGCATGTTCATAACCCAAGTTCAAGTTCCCAGGAATACGAAAGTAGTATGTGTGTGTTTTCATAAATAATTTTTTAAGTTTATATTTTATCGATAATTCCCGATTTTTCTTAAAAAGATATTTCATAACACTGTTTGTAAGTCAACTTTTTTTAAAATTTTTTTATTTTAAAATAATGCAGGCCATCAAATTTGTCAATGATCAAGCTATAATCGCGGGTACTCCAGCAACTTTATCCATGATGTTTAGTAGGAACCCAGTCCATTGCACGTGATGATCAGTGGTAGCCTGTACACCAAGCAGCACAGTTCAAATACACTGACTGACAGAGCAAATGCAACACCAAGGAGGAGTGGTTCGAAAAGGATGAAAGTTGCGGAAAAAACAGAGTCGGCACGGAAGAATAATCGATGTTTATTTCAAACCGATATGCAGGTTACACAATGCGCACGGCATCGACTCAGTAGGATGTAGGACCACCGCGAGCGGCGATGCACGCAGAAACACGTCGAGGTACAGAGTCGATAAGAGTGCGGATGGTGTCCTGAGGGATGGTTCTCCATTCTCTGTCAACCATTTGCCACAGTTGGTCGTCCGTACGAGGCTGGGGCAGAGTTTGCAAACGGCGTCCAATGAGATCCCACACGTGTTCGATTGGTGAGAGATCCAGAGAGTACGCTGGCCACGGAAGCATCTGTACACCTCGTAGAGCCCGTTGGGAGATGCGAGCAGTGTGTGGGCGGGCATTATCCTGCTGAAACAGAGCATTGGGCAGCTCCTGAAGGTACGGGAGTGCCACCGGCCGCAGCACATGCTGCACGTAGCGGTGGGCATTTAACGTGCCTTGAATACGCACTAGAGGTGACGTGGAATCATACGCAATAGCGCCCCAAACCATGATGCCGCGTTGTCTAGCGGTAGGGCGCTCCACAGTTACTGCCGGATTTGACCTTTCTCCACGCCGACGCCACACTCGTCTGCGGTGACTATCACTGACAGAACAGAAGCGTGACTCATCGGAGAACACGACGTTCCGCCATTCCCTCATCCAAGTCGCTCTAGCCCGGCACCATGTCAGGCGTGCACGTCTATGCTGTGGAGTCAATGGTAGTCTTCTGAGAGGACGCCGGGAGTGCAGGCCTCCTTCAACCAATCGACGGGAAATTGTTCTGGTCGATATTGGAACAGCCAGGGTGTCTTGCACATGCTGAAGAATGGCGGTTGACGTGGCGTGCGGGGCTGCCACCGCTTGGCGGCGGATGCGCCGATCCTCGCGTGCTGACGTCACTCGGGCTGCGCCTGGACCCCTCGCACGTGCCACATGTCCCTGCGCCAACCATCTTCGCCACAGGCGCTGCACCGTGGACACATCCCTATGGGTATCGGCTGCGATTTGACGAAGCGACCAACCTGCCCTTCTCAGCCCGATCACCATACCCCTCGTAAAGTCGTCTGTCTGCTGGAAATGCCTCCGTTGACGGCGGCCTGGCATTCTTAGCTATACACGTGTCCTGTGGCACACGACAACACGTTCTACAATGACTGTCGGCTGAGAAATCACGGTACGAAGTGGGCCATTCGCCAACGCCGTGTCCCATTTATCGTTCGCTACGTGCGCAGCACAGCGGCGCATTTCACATCATGAGCATACCTCAGTGACGTCAGTCTACCCTGCAATTGGCATAAAGTTCTGACCACTCCTTCTTGGTGTTGCATTTGCTCTGTCAGTCAGTGTACTTTGGCCGGATCCAAACAGAAAATCTTCAGTGCCACACTAAATTAAAAACACGAATAGCAATGCCAAAGCAAGCCTTCAGAGATTAACACTCCCTTCTATGTCAGGAAAAAATGCCCCTCAATTTTTGTAAAAGAATAATGAAATCATATGTTTGGTCTGTTGCGCTGTATTGTGCTGAGTTATGGACGTTAACCAAGAGTGATAATAAAAGGCTATAAGCCTTTGATATGTGGTGTTGGCATCGGCAGAAACGGGTAAGTTGGGTGGAGAAGAAGACCAACAGTGAGATATTGAACGTTGTCCAAGAAAAGGGACAGTTGTTGAGTTAAATCATGGTTCGACTAGGAATATTTGGGTGGAAATTTTGGAAGGTAAAATGCCAGGGAAACGCCCTCGGGAAGGCCAAGAAAGACATTCATGATGACATTTCTTGTGAACTCAGGATGCAGGAGCTATGCAGACGCAAAACGTACTGCACAGGAGCGACCCACTTGGAGAAGACGCATCGCAGGGGCAAACCAGTCATTAGACTGAATTCTCACAGAAGAAGATTTTACAAGCCGCTTTACGTCGCACCGATTCAGATAGGTCTTATGGTGACGATGGGAAAGGAAAGGGATGGGAGTGGGAGGGAAGCGGCCGTGGCCTTAATTAAGGTAAAGCATTTTCTTTGTGTGAAAATGGGAAACCACGGAAAAATATCTTCAGGGCTGCTGACAGTGTGGTTCGAACCCACTGTCTCTCGAATACAAGCTCATAGCTGCACGCCCCTAAACGCACGGCTAACTCGCTCGGCAGTCAACTTACTTAATCGGGAGTGAAATCCATTAGCTACAGCTTACATATCGAGAGTAATTGCTACGAGTAGTACAAAAAAGGTGGGAAAAATGCAAGGAGGATGTTAGTAATGAAGATCAAAATGCTTGGTTATGAATGAACATGATAGCCTGACGTACAGAATAAGACCAAGGTGAAATTTATCTGGCTTGACTTTTATACCTTTGAAGGTGAGAAGGGTGGAAGTAAATGTATCTACAATGATGCCGTACAATTGGAATTAACGTAGCACATAAAGAGACTAGTAAACCGAAGTTAAAAGTGAAGCCCTTCAATGCGATAAACCATGCGGGATGAAATGAAAATCCACAGCCGTTTGACCGGGTCAGGAATGGAATGAATGAAGCCCCCATCTACTGGCGAGGGTAGGAATTGCTATTGACTTTACGTCGCACCGACACAGATAGGTCTTATGGCGACGATGGGACAGGAAATGGTTAGGACTAGGAAGGAAGCGGCCGTGGCCTTAATTAAGGTACATCCCGAGCATTTACCTGGTGTGAAAATGGGAAACCACGGATAGGAATTGTGCCGACTGCCGAAGCCTGTCGCACTCCTAGAGGCTAATGATTAATGACTAGCCCCTATGGTGCAAGAGCCCCGAAGTGCCATGGCCTACCAAGCGACCGCTGCTCAGTCCGAAGGCCTGCATACTGTATTACGAGGTGTCGTGTGGTCAGCATGAGGGATCCTCTACGCAGTTATTCGTGGCTTTCTAGACCGAGGTCGCTATCTCACCGTCAGATAGCTCCTTAATTGTAATCTCGTAGGTTGAGTGTACCTCGAACCAGCCCTCAGATGCAGGTAAAATCCCTGAACTGGCCAGGAATAGAACCCGGGGCCTCCGGGTAAGAAGCAGGCACGCCACCGCTACACCTCGGGACCGGCATATTAATGACTGACAGATGAAATGAAATGAAATTGGAGAATGTGCTGGAATGAAAGATGAGTGGGAAAACTTGTCCCGCATCCGGACAAATCTCACATAGAGTGACCGGGATTTGAACTATGGAACCCAGCGCTGAGAGGTCTACGCGCTGCCGCCTGAGCCACGGAGGCTTAAACCATGCTGAATTATCATGTTTGGTGATATGGTAAGTGTTCCTTAAGTGAAGGGATTCGTTCTTCATTCTCTGCACGTTGCACAAGTTTAAGAGACACCATGTTAACAGAAATTTGTCCCACTTGTGTTCCTTAGCGCTCAGGAAGCTACTAGCGTGTTGAACACCCTCTAAGACCACCTCAGCTGGACATTAAGGAACAGAACGACAACAACTATCAGACGGTGTTAGTAAGGTTGGAATGAAGAAGACAATGATTTGGATAAGATGTTACCACGGTTAGTGAATAATTGAATTTGCTCGAAATGGGCAAATCCTAACTCACTTGCTTTTCGATACCCACGAATACCGATTACTATTGAGCTCTCTTGGTTGTTTATGACCAAATTTGTGAAAGTAAATAGCCCTACTCTCAATCAATCCAAGGCTTTGTAATGAAAGATGACTGCGTAATTTACATGGAACATATTGATGATTAGCATGTTGCTATTTCTTGATTAATGAAGTATTTTCTCATCCCCTTTTTCGCGTGCTCCAGCGTAAAATGTAGCTTCTACCAAAGTCTCAGTTTCATTTAAGGCTGTGATATGATGAAAACTGCAGAGGTGTGGATAGGACTTCGAAATGGCATTCGGACTACAGATAGTACATCACAGTGTTATGAAAGGTGCTAATTATATGGATGGTCGTGCTGCAATAGCAGTTTCAGACTCAATGAGGAAAGCAATGAACAAGTACCTTACTCCACGTCATGCCTTTTACGCCTCATTATTGCTCTGAATTTGATTTACCGCATTTTTCCTTGCAACCGCATAACTTTTGCTGGTACTTCTTGAGAATCCACCCAGCATTCTGGCTGAAGACATAACAGACATATTGATGATAACGTTTGGAGAGGTAATTTAATCAGAAAACGAGTTCAAGGTGTTTGTTTTTAAAGATGCAAATAAAGACGAAACTATCTCATTTACACGCTGCGTGTTTAGTAAATCTTTAAATACCACTGATTCTCGCTTCAAATTACAGGTGCATCGACAATCCTACGCGAATCAAAGTCATTAGAGGAAATCATACAGCTAGTTATTTTCATTCACTACTTACCTTCTATATGACAACGCCTCTCATTAATTAACCGATGATGAAATTCATTAGCAAATCTGTTCAAAGCCTTGAGGCAGGAATTACTTCGGTATGTCTAACACGTACTGCAAGCCACATCAGCCTTCTACTCGTAGACAAGCTGCTTGCTTAGGAGATGTCCCGTCAACACTTTACAGAGCATTACAAGGTTCTAATTCAACCAATTGATAGGAACGTCTATCAACGCATGGAGCCTTTTGGCTCCGTGATTACCTGAAAGGTTATAGACATTCAAACACAATGTATTCCGCTTTTAATGTGGACTTGGCTGCAAAATGGAAATGAGTTTGTTTTACTTTTATGAGCATCGTACTGTAAGTTACCATCTTAAGTAAATGTTTGGGATCCAGACACCGTAAAAGTAGTTATTGTGACTTAAAATTATTATTATTATTATTATTATTATTATTATTATTATTATTATTATTATTATTATTATTATTATTAATCAATGTTAGGTAAGCAGTTTGAGGAAATTTCACGTAAATTACTTCTTCATTTTGTGGGATGGAGTTTCACGCCTTTTGCACTTGGTCAGTGAAATCAGGAACGGTTAATGCTGGTATTATTAGTGGACGCCGTCCCATAATGTCCCGTATTTGCTCAATGGACGAAAGGTCGGTTAATCTCCCAGGCCAAGGCAAGCTGGTCGACATTCTGTAGAGCACGTTGGGTGACAGCGGCGGTATGTGGACGAGCATTATCCTGTTGAAACACACCCCCGAGAATACTACGATTGAATGAATGAATGAATAAATAAATAAATAAATAAATGTATTACTTTCATTGTTTCTCTGAGAGTTTATTTTCTCTCTTTGGTCGAAGTTGTGCCAGTTTTGTGTTCTTTACCAACTTCCCATTTTTTATTTGGATCTAAATATCTCCCTGTTTTTAATATCTTCTCCTGTAATCACTCGAAAAGTCAGGTATTTTTTTATCATACGAATCCACTTCACAGTCTCTGCTCTGCCTATACTCCTTTCTACATAAAATTCGACTGTTCTTTTCGGGAGTCTATCACGGTTCACTTTTTAATGTATCCGTAAAAGTTTTAATCTGCGTTTTCTGATGTTGCTGTGAATATCTGTGTATTGTTTGATTTCCAGTTTTTTCTTAGAATTAACTGTTAGCCCGTGAATTTTTGCACCTAGATATTTTCCTTACGTTTTTTCTTCCAGTGGTTTTGACGTCTTCTTTCTGGTATTATTATTACTATCATCATCATCATTATCAATGTGTGCTTTTAAATTTGATATTCCCCATCCAATACCCTGCAAAAACATCAAACATCAAATCAGTTTTCCAGAAAACGATGAACTTATAAATCAATCATATTGTATAATTGCTAGGTTCATCTGCTGGAGCGCCAGACAAGCCCAACAGTCTGTGTCAACATTCTGACTGCTGTAGGTGCTCAAGGTGTCGTTTGGCAACATTAATAACGAGCAAGGCTCAGGAATGTGACCCATAAGTTATGCGGCAAAGACACAATGGGTCACATAATACCAGAGTAAATCACCCGCCATTGACTGTCACAACAAGCCCCTGTGTGTCCCTACCTGTCATTGCCCACACACCTCCATGACACACATCGCAGTACAACATGCCATAAGAACCCACAAATAATAATAATAATAATAATAATAATAATAATAATAATAATAATAATAATAATAATAATAATAATAATAATAATAAGTTAATATATATATATATATTATTATTATTATTATTATTATTATTATTATTATTATTATTATTATTATTTAGTAGTAGTACATTTTTCTCTTTCTTAAGATTCCAAGAGTTCGTTCAGCTTCATCCTTAGATTATGCGATATTTGATATTAGATCATATATGGGCATGTACTGACTGGCTCACAAACCGCAAGTGGTTCTTGACCTTCCCGCAAACTATATTGGGGAAATCGCTGCTCATTAGCCCGTCACTGTTTGGTATCGTAAACCTGGGTAAATGTTAGTTGCTAAGCACATGAAATTAAGAATTCTGAAATTAGGAAAGTTGAATGTCGATATTTAAAGAATGACTAGACTTGACAACATACGAGTCAAAAACTTGCCGCATGCTTCTCAGGTTGCAGAATTGCCCGCAAAGCTCTCTACCAACAGACGATGCAACTGTTGTTGGAATGGATAACTGTGGTGTTTACTTCCTTTGCGAGTTGATTTATTAAGTGGTCCAGGGTTTGATGCCCCATGCATTAGATTATATCAGCGTTTGGTATACAGTGTTTTAGAACTGAATATATTAAATTGGTGTTGAGGCAGAGTATCATATCTCCAAAGCGGACGTAAAGGACGGGATGGCCGAGTGGAATTGTCACTGGCTTTAGATCAAAGCGACTACGTTTCGATTCCCGACCAATACACGCGTAATTTTCGAACTGAGTAGTCCTGTCTTTGTGGTTATATTTCGCGTAAAATTGGAGACTATAATCACTATACCAACAAGTACGATAATGTAAAACTATAAGCTTGTTTTCTGTTTCTCTCAGTATCATCCTCGGCTTTGACTGTTTACAAGTGAATGGAATATGAGTGATACTAGTAACAGACTGATATGTAAAAGCACATTCTACCGAGCTCGATAGCTGCAGTCGCTTAATTGCGGTCAGTATCCAGTATTCTGGAGATAGTGGGTTCGAATCCCGCTGTCACCAGTTCTGAAGATGATTTTCCGTGGTTTCCTCACTTTCACACCAGGCAAATGCTGAAGCTGTACCTTAATTAAGGCCACGGCCGCTTCCTTTCTACACGTAGCCTTTTTCTGTCCATCGTCGCCGTAAGACCTATCTGTGTCGATGCGACGTAATGCAACTTAAAAAGGAGCACATTCTGACTCTGTGAGGAATGCAACGGGAAACTACCTCACGATTCATTTTCCGAGTACACCACCTCAGTGACGATTAGACTGTCAATGACAGCTGGTGATGGAGCTGTTGGAGATCCAGCCAGACTTCGGACTGAAGCCTCAACAACAAAATTTGATCATAAACTTGCATTCGGGAGTCATGCTTCACTGTCCGCAGCTCTGGAAATGGATTTTCGCGGTCTTCCATTTCACACAAGGCTGTGCCTTAATTAAGCCTACGACTACAACCTTTCCATTCCTAGTAAAAAAAATGTAAGATTACTCCCAACACGTACATATTAGGTATTGTTGGGAGATCAGTAGAATACACCTGCCCGGTGAGGCACGGGGCAAAGGGGTTTTCACCAGCAGAGCCAGTGACGCAATGGTTACCATAGCAACTCCGCTACTACCCAGGCGACTTTATATTATCTTCTACTAACAGCTCTTCGCTCTTGTCAATTGTAATCCAGCAAACTGCAAAGTGTGAGTCAATGTTTTCGTGTAGCAGATAAAAGCCGATCTATCTGGGCAGAACAGAATGTTCGTGCTTGCAGCCCACATTCAATTCTTGCATTCTTCTCACCTCCACACAGTAGATGTGATCGGTCTAAATTTTAATTTTCGCAAGGAGGATGATTGCCGAAGGTAAAACGAGCGTGTTTCATCTTATCGGTAATTTCACGAGCGCGCAGTGCGAGGGAAATATTCTGAACAACATGAATAGTGGTATTTGGTAGGAGGATTTTTAATGGGTTCAACGGTTGAATACCTAAAGGTGGTCATAAGCTAATTCGATTCTGGGGGAGAGGCTACTATGAAAGAAGGCTCAGAAGGAGGAGATAAAGACTAATACTTCAAAGGCAATAAATAAAATGATTCCTCATCGTAACCCCGCTCAGAATGAAATGTTAAATCGCCTATCATGTGCGATAACCTAATTTCGATAATATTTCGATGATATTTGACCGTGATGGGTTGAAACTGGATTGATCAACGTTCAAAGCGTGGCTTCTCTTTCTCTTGAGTATCTCATTATTTATATAGAAAATGAACCTGTGGCACTTACAGATCATTTTGAACCTTGGCTTGTCAGGGCGGCTGCTGTCCAAGCAGATGGCATGCATGTATTATCTGGTGGGGATAAAAGTCCATTCGTATCGCCATTTGGAACTCCTGGATGGTATGCATAGCCGCTTAACAGCGTGGATGGACAAGTTGCCGTCTTAACTCTTAGCCATTCCAGTATAAGGTCTCCTGTCTCCCCAGGCTCAATATTTCGGATGTATGGATTACAATGTACAAACGGACGTACATCCGCACAAGGTGGGTTGCCGCATGGTTAGCGAGACGTCACCCCCAGTGAAATGCTTGACTTTGGTAACCGAGTTCCCTGTCTCACAATAGTTAGCTCCTTAGTTGGTCTTACGAGGCTCACTGAATCCTGTTCCAGCCGTAAGCCGAGATTTAAACTCCATGGACTGACCGAAAACCTAACCTGAGGCCTGCGGGTCAGAGGTAGGCACGCTACCGCCGCATCACGGGGCTGCCCTTATAACTTTTACCGTAATTTAAAATTACTCTTCAACTTGTGGGTGGTCAAGTGCTGGCTTAATCGCATTATAACTACCGCATGACCAAGTTAAACAGCTTTTCTGGGATGTTCATTGTTATCTTACAAACAGGAGAGGAGAGAACGTGATCATGTATTAAATTAATAGCAACCCAAGCTGTTAACAGTATTGGTTATGTACTCTCGATTATATGTAAACGTTATTTAGTTAATACTTTAACACAAGTAATATATAACAACCCCTGCAGATACCATCTCCACGCAGGCGGGCGTGGTGCGCTCTGTGGAGGTAATGGAAATCAGCTGCAGCATAATGAGTTATTGTCTCACTGTGGAAGAAGAACAATATTCAGTCTTAGCTTGTTTAACACGAGATATGTGACGCGAAATAAATTAAAGCTAACTGCAAGAACAGGAAAATTATTATTATATTTATTATTTATTACCTTACCTTGACACTTTCTAATTCCAGATCCTGTTGATCTGTGACAGAGTGCTTCGAACTGGTTTAAACCAGCGATAATCTAATTTCGATAATAAAAGGCACATGGAACATACCCATACATAATCGGGTATGATACTACCTTTAAAGAATTACATCTTACTCATGGCATTCGATAGTATTCAACCACTGTAACGGATGTTTATGAGATAAGAGTAAGAAATTTGAAGTGCAATAGCACATTTTCACATTTTAGGCAGACACTCCTCAATTGTGCATGTCAATTATATGTTTTGCGTTTGAGAGTAAATTACTTCACGCATGCCTGTCAGTGGACTAGACAGGTTAGTATTTCAAACCCGGTTTTTATCTCGTTCACAAATGTATCTGACATTTCAACAACACACGCACAGTATTATACCTAAAATAGTTATTATCTTACCTCTTTAATACGTGCGGATCGCTATCCAGAGAAAGTTACCTTAGTATGCATTAATCATTCCATCGCTACACGAACAGTCCATTAAGCGGGTGAAGGGCTTTGGCCACGGTAATTCATCCTGCAACACTTTCAAATTCTTCACATTACGAAAAACAAGACGCAGAATTATATTTTAAAGGTACATAACGTCTTCTACCAACGTGGAGATTTAAATTATGCTTTCTTAATCGTTCACTTCTTATAGTGAAAACTATATTTATGACGTAGGATTCAAAAAATCGGGTACACGGCGTATAGATAGTTTGCACGAATATTTTGAAACACCTGTGCATTTTCCATATACTAACCGACTAATATTCTTGGGATAAAAATGTAAGTCACATCTTTCGGTTCGGATTCACGTTAGAATGTATATTGCGTGGTAGTGATTATGATATTAACTGTCACCTAAAACTATAAGCTTGGGTTTGATTCCGTATACTGACGAACTATAATTTTTTCATCTGCTCTTTAAAGTCATTTGTCTTATTTACTACGACTAGTAATAGAATAATGCACCTTTGAGTGCCAGTGACTCGTTTCTCGACTGAAATAATTCCGATTATGGAGGAGTGTGATAGTACGTTACATTTCAGACACTGCTATTTTATGCTTATGATTTACCAGATGCCCGACGCTTCGAATTATTGGAACCTGCTTCATATACAGGATCATTCACGTTATACATATCACCGAAATACCTTCTAATCCTTTGCAGATATCGATATTTTGTTTTGATATTTTTACATGGTAGGCCTATTAAGAGGCTCAAACTACTGAGTTACGTTATTCCGTGGGATTATTAATAACGGAAATATCGATACCAAATTGGTTTCATAAGTAAAGTCATTTCTGATGCTACCAGAAAAGTTCAGACAGTTTCAAATTTTACATCATCATCATTAGTCTTTTTGGTCATTGCTGTGCGTCGAGACCTCATAACTTTATCATTTCTACGATGCAGCCGTGACGAGATACAATACCTCCATCAGAGCGGTTTCCAGTTTTCCTTAACATGATCTGAAGAGGTAGACCAGTGATCTTCTTCGCCTTATCTAACCAACTACTTGCTCTTCTTCCCCGTGGTCTACTGCCTTGCCATATCCAACAGCGTTCGCTGGCTAAAGACGTCTTGACATGCTTCTTTTTGTTGATCTCAGCCACGCAACTGGTATTGTACAGTACGTGGAAACATGTACAATGTGATGTATTCCTTGGGTTTGTAACGTTTGTATGACAGGCGAAATAAAGGCGTTAAAAATGTTAATATTTTTAAAATAAATAAAACTATGGTGTTACTTGGTATCATCGCCGCATGTGCTTCAATATCAAAATAGAAACATCAGGGTGAGAAACGTGTTTTTAATCACCTCCTAATTAATCTGTATTAAGTGTTTCTGTGGTGATTCCGTCTAGAGTCAACCAAGAATTGACCATGAGCAGTTAATCATCGTATCGGATTTTTCTCATAAATAAAAACTCTCATTGCCTCCATCGATTCTGAAGGTAAACAGGATCAAATATCGAGAAAGCGTCATTATTTACAATAGGTAAAAATATCAGTCTGCAGTGATAAAAATCGATGGTAATGAAAGAAAAATCAACCCAGAAAGGAGTGAGCCACGGCTCAGTTTGCCTTCACTTCCTTTTCGTGTTTGTAGAGAACAGTTGGTAAAGGAAATTAAGAAAGAATATTGAAAACTAATCACAGTCCGAGGAGACGAAATCAAAACTGAGATTTTTTTATGAGTTTGTTATGATCGATCCTTATCGATTACTAATTAAAGAAACCTACATGCAATCACTAGTGTTACACGAACACATCCTGAAACATAAAAATGATCGGCTGAAAACTTGTAAGTCGCAGAATATAACCCCTGACGAAAAGAAGGAGCACATTATCTGAAGAAATACTGGATGTTTGGGAGGTAAATACACATAAACTTATGGAAGGTAGGGATGCATGTCCGCAGTTCGTAAAATTTGTTGATTTTAAATTTAGCGAATGATTTGTTCGAGGAAGAAGTTTGAAGTAGAGTGCGATGTTTGTGAGATACGTAGTAGCTCCGTTTGCCCCTCTGCTTATACCACCCGCCGTACCATGCTTCAGATAGTATGCATTCGTAAATTGTACGAAAATGTTCTACGTACAAGAAGCGGACTTTTCCAGGCTGGAAAATACTACAATGTACAGTATATCAACAGAGTCGTAAGCCGTTCATCATTAAATTCAATTTGAGCAAACAGAAGATGGATACATGAAGTTCGTCGCCATAAGACCTATATGTGTCGGTGCGACGTAAAGCAACTAGCAAAAAAAAAAAGATACATGAAGTCCTAGCATGTATTGCATTCGGGAGATGGTTAGACCACCACCATCAGAAGCCCTGAAGATAGATTGTCTTGGTTTCCCATTTCGATACCAGGCAGATGTTTGTGCTTTACTGTAAATAAGGTCATTTTCTTCCCTATCCCATCGTCGGCGAAAACCTGTATGAGTTCATGCGGCATTTTAAGATACCAATAAGAAAAGAGAAGGACTGCAAAGGATTCTGAGGCTGATTTCACACGAGGTGGGCCGATGAGCTCAAGATATTTGCGGAGAGCGAGTTTTTTGTTATTTTGTTTTACGTCACACCATCATAGATACGTCTTATATCGACGATGGGATAGGACTGGGAAAGAACGCCCGTGGTCTTAACTAAGGTAGATTCCCAACATTAGCCTGGTATGAAAATAAGAAACTACAGAATACCATCGTCAGTGGTGCCAACAGTGAAATTCTTCCCACTATCCACCGAATGCAAGCTTACAGCTACGTGATGTAAACCTCCTAGCCAACTCACTTTATAGAGCAAGTGGTTGAAGCCGACAACAGATCATAATATGTGGAAGTGATTGAGGAAGGATTTCAACTGATAGTGGTAGATTTACTAATAACTTCGTGTGACTACTACTAGCCAGTGTAGAATTAGTAAGACAAACCCTGAGATGAGAATGGTCAGCTATCATGTATGAGAAACTGTGTGCAGACAGTGATATAGGTCTGATGTATGAGTTGCAGGAGTGTTAAAGACATCAAGAACACCCAATTCCGTAGCCAAGGAAATTAATTTAAATCCCTTGGCCCGGCCGAGAATGGAACCCAAGCCCCGAGGACCAAAGGCTAACACGCTGACCCCTCTGCCTTGGAGCCGGACTGTTTTATAATCGTATAATTTAATAGTAAGAACATGCGTGGCCCTTTGATTCATTCCAATTGTACACTACTGCTATAAAGCAATGACACTGATTAATTTCCAAATTACTAGTTGCACTTCGGATCTTCAATTACCAGCTACATTTACAGAACTTGATTACACGTGTTTCATAAATGTTAAACATGTACGCTATAATCGACGGATTCTAATTCCAAACGCATGTCTGATTTCCTTTCACCCGCTACAATGTAATTGTACCAATTAGCGCGCAATGTGCGATTTAGTCATACCCACCTTTGTGATGTTGGCCAAAATGAAGATGATAATAGCCAGATGAAACACTTACTTGTATTATGCCCTTTGAAGCTGTTAAAACGAAACTCAGGCGTCAACACTGACCTCCATAGGAATAGCAATTTACAAACATGGCACGTATGAGTCGTGCTAGCTAGTCAACAGGTTACATCACTAATCCCAGCAAGTAAGGTTCATCAAGTGTATCAACTGCGGTTATGCAGTGGACCAGTGCAATATTCGGTACGTCCTGATTTGACTAGGATGTTACGGCAATTGTTGTTATAAAGGGTGAAGTACCGATATCGTCAGAATGTCCGCAGGATATATAGCGAGAGATGATTTGTGTTATCATCACGCAGCCCTCAGTGGGTATTGCCCCTCCTCACTAGTTTCTTCCAGTCTTTCCTGTTCAATTCAATCCTACAATAGGATCGTGATGTCCTGACTCACACATTCCACTTTTCCGTTGTTTACTTTAACCCTGTTCCCCGCCCATCTCACCCGGCTTCTTAGGACAACAGTCTGCTATAAAGTTAAAACATTCCACGATCCAATTTTAAGTCCAATAAACATTTGTCATGTCGTTTCAGGAAAGCCAGGTCACCTAATTCTGTTGTAACCAAGGTTGAAATTTACAGAACACAACTTTTATTGCTTCACTTTATGATATTTACACAAATAACTGAAATTTATTTTGAAGCAAAAAGGAATATTGAATCTTGAGAAAAGTTTGTCTTTATACAATATGTACAGGTTTACAGTCTTTATATACACTTCTATCTTGAAAAGATAGTCTTTGTGAATTGACACGTTGATAGTCGAGAACTATCGGGCACACTAACATAAATGTCTTTGAGAGTCCTTGTTTGTTGAAGTGCCTGAATTCCTAAAAAGCAAGTTCAATTGATTGAAGAAATTCCACCTAGCGAAACTAAGGGAGCTTGCATAGATTAGGGAATGAAAATGGCTTGTAAAAGAATTACGGAACATAGGCAGTGGAAACAGGAAAGGGAGCGGTGACCAGAGGTGAAACCTCGTACTGCCAGAAATTCAGTCCACCTGGTCGAAGCACATTTTCAAGAGGAGTAGCCTCCGTGCTCGACGTAGGGTGTATTCTGGAGCTGGACACCGGGGCAAGTGGGCAATTGAGCAGACAGGGAGCTCCTATTTATAGTACACTCGATGGTCAGGCACGCGCACTGGGGGCTGCGCGTCGAAGCTAGCAGAATGATACACAGGCGCGCGTGCAGCTGGCTGGGGGAGCGAGAAGGAAGCGCCGGACATACAACAAATTCCTCTCTGGATTTCATGATGATTTTGTTTCTCAGGTTGCGTTGCTCACTCTACGTTAATCACTCAGCAGTTCTGAAGTACTCTACCAATGTTTTCTGTTACAGTTGAATCCCCATTCTAAAACGTCTGGGACAGGCTCTTCTTTTCTTGCATGACAGCCGCTTAAACGATGCCCATGGGCCATGGCGTGGCGGTACATGCACCAGACTTGTAGGAACGAATGGCATTTCCTGTGTTATATTAGTATACTTCTGTCAGCAAGAAAGGCACCCACAGGACCACATATTATCCGCACACTTTATCTTGGTGCATTTGTGTACGGGGTTGAGGAGTAAGGAGGGAGCTGTCCCGGTATCGATAGTGCTGCCTGGTGCTGCCAACTGAATGAAAATGAAATCTGAATTGAATCGAGAATATGATCGATCGATATGAAATTTCTAAACTGTTATCATCTTAAGCCAACAACTATGTCACATACACATTATATAACATTATAAAACATTTATCTATGCGAATCTTGTTCCTAGCATGAATTCTATACTTTGGCTTTGTTGTGTAAACAACAACAGTACTAGTACGTAAAGTGTACGCCAGATGTCGCACAACGATGCTTAAGCGATTCATAGTTTGTGTTTCAAAGGTTGCCAGTACGAATCTCGAAGATCGCCGAGGTCGACCGATTCACCACTAGGGTGTAAATGCACCAAGATAAAGTGTGCGGATAATACTTCCCTTTCGACACATGATGTTATTATAGTTGGTACAAATAAAATGAAATAATTTCACTTACATTATAGTTAAGCCTAACATGTGTCCAAGGTGTCAACATGCAGAAATACAACCATTCTTCTTCTTCTTCCTCTTATCATTATTATTATTATTATTATTATTATTATTATTATTATTATTATGTTACGGGCTCTGTACGACCACGGGCAGCTTTTTCGTGGTTTGGGTTTTCTTCTTCTTCTCCCAGAACCTCTCCACACTCTCCTTCTTTCCCGTTCTTCAGTTGATGTTTTCAGTATCCTCTTCTCTTGTCACCCCCACTAGTTCTTCTCTATCCTATTCCTGTGCCTTTCTCTGTCATTGAGCTCTGGCATATTGGTTGGTGTATATTTATTTCTCCAGTTCTCTGTTCCTTCCAACTTAATCTCCATCTCAGTCCAGTCCTTCCGAAATTCGACAACCTAATTTGTTCCCGTCTTTCTTCTCGTCCTACCCGTTGTCTCCCATACTCTTCTAGCCATTCTCTCCATGTCTATCCTGATCACATGTCCAGCAAGTCTCGCTCTTTTTTGTCTTATTTCTTCGGAGATCGTCCTCATGTTTCGGTACAGTTCATTCCATGATCTTCTTTCCCATCTTTCACCTCCTCTTTTTGGTCCTACCAATACAATACAATTACGCAAAATAATAATTATTCACAACAAGAAATTCCAAGATTGTTATTATACTTCTTGGCCTTCTTCCCAATTCTTGGGGTCTGCACCATGTCCGGTTCAAGCCTACTTTTACGGTCGGATGTCCTTGCTGATGCCAACTTTGCGGAGGGGAATTAAACACTAGTGCGTGTTTCTGTGGTGGTTATTAGTGTGGTGTGTTGTATACAAATGGAGTGAAATGTACTAAGACGATCACAGACACTCAGTCCCAGAATCTGCAGAATAAGTCGTACCCAATTAAGCTCCTCGACCTGGACGAGAATCAAACCCGGGGCCCTCTGATCCAAAGATCACCAGTTAGCCAAGGAATTGGGCGTTATAAATTATTATTATTATTATTATTATTATTATTATTATTATTATTATTATTATTATTATTATTATTATTTAATAGCAAGCAGTAGTTGAAATATCGCTCAGGGTGGAAATACGTTGATTTATCTGTGCGACTACTTTTCCGTTGTTATATTTCTCGTAACATGATAGACCACTTTTCTATATTGTTCATTCCTGATACTTCAGTGTGCACTGTTCTCCTGTATCTCTGCTCTATATTTAGATATTATTTCATTTATTTACTACTGCAGTTGCCGCAGATCATGTTCGAAAATAAACGTTACATTATGTCCTGAGTATACTCAGAAGGTATCGGAACTTCGTCTTAGACGTATTCTCTAATGTGCTGAAAGCCGACTGGACGAAGTTGACACATTTATAGTCCGGTAAAAATGCTATTATCTTAGGAATTGAAGATCCATGACTCATTGACTGCATCAGATTGCACACAAACACACAGTAACCAAGGTAGAAAAATTAACTAATGAATTTTAAAATCCCCGACCTTGCTGGGAATCGAACTCGGGACGTCTTAGATAAAAAGCCCGCATGCCAACCAGTTAAGCATGTAGCCGGACTGCTACCAAGTTAGACTGTATAACAGTAGCATCCCGTGTTGTTAGTAGTTCCACCAATCAACTGGATAAGGTGTAAACCTTAATGCCTATTCTTGGCCACTCTTCTGGTAATGGTAGCAAGAAGCTTCAAAATCGTAGATATCTCTGGATTCTGTTGGATTGTTTCGCCATCTTCGGGCAGTTTCTACTGCATTTCTTGCAGTTTGCAGCTCATTATTATTCATTTAGAGACAATCTTCTCTACATTGCGTGTTGTAATGTTTTATGGTGTCTGTTTTCTGTTTGACGCCCAGGCTGTTAGCTGTATGCATAATGTGTTAGCCTATTACGTGCAAGTCCCGCAGTGATAATGACACTCCGTGCTTGCAACTGGGCTTGGCTAGGCAGAGTACTGCTCTCTTAGACAATCCGACTGTGATGAATCCATTCACAGATTGAGCTCGAATACGTCTATGCATTTCAGATATTTGAGGGGGAACTTATGGGACAAAAATTCGATTTCCAATTTTCAATTTATTTTTTTCTTTATGGAATGATATTTCCTCTAAAACCTGATGAAATAATAATAATAATAATAATAATAATAATAATAATAATAATAATAATAATAATAATAATAATAATAATAATAATAATAATTGTTACCGTGGTAGTTAGAGGTGAAAGAAGGTGCGGGCGGGAATAGGTCTCAACTACAGAATTAAAGTTAATTTAAAACTTTGACAAAGGTTATATTTTCTTTTCAAAATGAACAAATGGCAAACAACAAAAGTGTAACAGGTACCAAGTAGCAGATCAACAATTTAAGAAGTTACAGATTACAGTCGTTACAAGATTTGGGCTTCGAGCCCCAAGTTTAATTCCTGAGCTCTCAGCTCACAACCACCATAGCTGAAGGGCAGAAAACCCCTAAGTACGAGGAGCACTTGCTCCTAATTACAATGTTAAGAGAAAAAGAGCAGATCCGCTCTCAATTTTACAAGCCTATCAAAGGCTACAACAAACTTCGTTACTATCTGCCCTTAAGGCACACAAGGAAACAGGGGTAACTAGTACCCAATCTACGGGGCCTTCGCAGGAAGGAAAACAAAACAAATGGGTTAAGTAAACGGCCCAAAATACAAAATGAATGGAGGCGATAACTTGCACTCCTACACCAAGTTTTGTCTAAAACCTATGTGGCGCTAGGCCGATCATACAGGGGCTAATCCCAAGCTAGGGAGGTGACACGTATGAGAAAACTTTACTACATAAAGAAGAGCAGAACGGTTATGACAGCGTAGTCACCTCCTTTTTCAAAAATGAAGGGGAGTTCGAGAGGGTGAAGCACTCTCTATCCCCGCTTTACAGATTTATAATTTATAGTTAGACAGAAAAGAATTTACATTTTAAGAAGGTAGGTTACATACTAAAGGTTTCGAACCCTCCCCGAGAGTTAAACTGCTGAGCTAGCAAGAAATAAAGATGTTAACAGGCCATTACCTTGTAGATGAACTGCCGCTTGAAGAAAGAGGCGCTTCCCGCCCCCTGCTACATATTCACACACTAAGAGAGATGTTACTGAAGTGGCCCGGAGACAAGAAAATCAGCAGTTTTTATACCCTCGTGGAAAATTCGAGACCTTTCAAGAATGAATAGACACACGCCTTCAACTTTATTGGTAGACTAGGAATTACACATGGAAACCTGAGGAAGAAAGCCATGATTGGAGGAAAATTAATTACAGAAATTACTGATTGGTTAAATTCAAAACTGGCGGAAAGAGAA
This sequence comes from Anabrus simplex, assembly GCF_040414725.1. Classification (NCBI taxonomy): domain Eukaryota; kingdom Metazoa; phylum Arthropoda; class Insecta; order Orthoptera; family Tettigoniidae; genus Anabrus; species Anabrus simplex. Next base: position 97,080,301 of record NC_090271.1, on the reverse strand, counting down.
GGGTTATACTGCCAACCCAAAAAATGAATGAAAGAAATTTAACAAAGAACAAACTTATGAATACCAAATTTCTTCAAAAAACAGTTCCTTCACTTCGCACTAGGGTGCATAATTATAGTTCTTAGGCAGTGACATCTAGAAGAGGACGTCCACACTTCTTGCTAGATAGTAAACAAAAACGCGTCGGAATAGACACAGTTCAGAAAATTTCTAAATTACACCATTTACCGTAGTGACATCTTTTAAGAAATAGTAGAATTATTTCAGTTTTCAAGGTTCCAAACTTCTCCTGTAGAGGAGTTTAAATTGGCGCAATATTTGAACTAGCGGCGTGGAGGTGTACCACCCGGTACACTAATAATAATAATAACAACCTTCATTACTTCAAAATGAATTAAAATCCACAGCATGTTTCCAGTCATTCGACCGGGTCAGGAATGAAATTAATGAAGCCCCCTTCTAGCGTCCACGATGGCAATTGTGCCGGCTGTCGAGGCCTGTCGCACTCCTCTGGGGCAATGATTAATGAATGATTAATGAAATGAAATGATATTGGAGAGTGTTGCTGGAAAGAAAGATGACAGTGAAAACCGGAGTACCCGGAGATAAACCTGCGCGGCCTCCGCTTTGTCCAGCACAAATCTACCGGGCGAGTTGGCCGTGCAGTTAGGAGTGCGCAGCTGTGAGCTCGCATTCAGGAGATAGTGGGTTCGAATCCCACTGTCGGCAATCCTGAAGATGTTTTTCCGTGGTTTCCCACTTTCACACCAGGTAAATGCTGGGGCTGTCCGTTAATTAAGGCCACGGCCGCTTCCTTCCCATTCCTCGGCCTTTCCCGTCCCATCGTCGCCACAAGACCTATCTGTGTCGGTGCGACGTAAAACAAATATAGCAGCACAAATCTCACATGGAGTGACCGGGATTTGAACCACGGAACCCAGCGGTGAGAGGCCGGCGCACTGCCGGCTGAGCCACGGAGGCTAATACATGTTTGAAATTATTCATGTGTGTCACCTTTTGCTTCCCACTCTGATATATTTGTGGCTTATTTCTCGTCTCTTAGTAATAAATTATTTTGTGTGACTATTGATAGCCTCGTCCGTCACTTGTAAGGCAAACTCACCGAAGAGGGTGGATCAAATGGTCCGCGTATTGAAAATTACATGTTATGGAGGGTAGTGTTGTGTGGGGGCTTCGAATTGCAGCGATGTTGGAGACAGCACAAAAATCTAGTCTCCGAGCCAAGGTAATTAACCTTTTAAGATTAAAAATTCCTCGACGCAACCGGGAATCAACCAGAGGCTCGAGGGCTGAAGGCAAAGACGCTGACCCCTCAGCCATTGAGTACATATCACGTTTTTATGCTTGTTACTGACCTTTCCCTAATTGCCTGCGGTCGACAATTTTGTATCGATTTAGCTTTCCGCCATTCACTATTGCGTGTTTCTGCGTCGGTTGTTAATGTGGTATGTTATGTGTAACTGAAGTTATTTGTTAAGACGAACACAAATACCCAGTTCCCGAGCTAGAGGAATTTACGAGATGAGGTTAAAAATCTCCGACTCGTTCCGGAATCGAACCCGGGTCCCTCTGAGCCAAAGACCAGTACGGTGACCATTCAGCCTAGGAGTTATATAGCCCTGATGATAATTCATAATTTACGAAAGATATTTGCATCAAATTTTGTAAAGCAGTGTATTTTATTTGTACTAGAAGTCTCCCGCTGGCTCCGCCCGCAATGTGCAAAGTATGGTGTTGTTCGTTACCCTCCTCACGGATGTATTTGCAAAGTTCCGACTTACTGAAATAAAGAACATGATCTGCTGCGGTAATGAAATGTAATATTATGTCAACAAAACACTTGAAAATACATCACACAAAGACATTGAATTAAACCTTCCTTGGAACAACACTACGCGCCGAACTGTTAAAAAGTCCTTCGAAAGTCTTCGTCATGTAGACAAATGTACTCATAACATTTCTCAGAATCTACCAATTTATGTAGTTATTACCTCAAAAGAAAGCGCTTGATCCACTGAGTGTTTTAGTCCAAAACGAACTGCGTACCTCAATTAGAACGAAAGATTGAATTGCTTCAATGAGAAAAAAAAAATGTTGAAGAAATGGGACGTCAAATTTAATGTGCACTCACAACTTTCCTCAGAATCAACCAATTTGAATAGTTAAGAGCCGAAATTAAAGATCTTGATCCACTGAGTGTTCTTAGGTCAATACGAACTCCGTACGTCAATTAGAGCCAAAGAGACAAAAAATTGAAAAAATCAAAAAATTTGAGGAAGGCGAAAGTTAAGTGATGTATAGTGTGCCTGATGACAAATCTGTGCATGAATACCTTTCAGTTAAAAAAAAATGAAGGAAATCGACCGGATAGAATGGCCGTACTGACTGACTTTAGTTTTCATCAATTTTTTTAATGTATAGATGAATAACTTTTCGGGGTATAATAAATAACTGTTCGTGTTACGTGTAAAGCGTTACGTCGATTTTTTGCAGCGATACCGGTCGAATCTGAAAGAAGTTTCATATAAAACATGGTTCACCAAGGGGCATCGTATAAAAAGAAAAACCCATGGTACTACATCCATGAAGGGCCTTGGCCTACCAAGCGACTGCTGTTTAGCCCGAAGGCGTGCAGTTCACGAGGTGACGCATGGTCAGTAAAACGAATCCTCTCGACCATTATTCTTGGTTTTATAGACCGGGGTCACTACCTCACCGTCACATTGCTTCCCAGGAGGAATGGGCCACGGACACTCAGGCCCAAGAAAAATTCCCCGACCTGGCCGAAAATCGAATCCGGTGCTTCCGACAGAGAGGCTGCCATGCTGCCCCTTGACCGCACGGCCGGCTAAGGGGCAGTGTATAGCAAAGATAAAAGATATTATATAAATTGTACAAGTGAATGAAAATCCCACGGTATCTGTCGAAAGGGGCGACTGGATGGCTTAATTGGATCGCTGATTGGCAATTATGTGGACTCCAGCCGAGGCTGCAATTGCTACTTCTTACTTCTTCCAGCCTTCTCCTTTCATTTTCTCTATCTGACCTTCCTTGGTCAACTCTTGTTCTCTTCTAACTCCGACTATACTAGGTTTGCGAAGCCTTGAAGGAACTTCATTTTCACCCCATTCAGACACTTATCTTTCTTTTGCTTATATGTTCATTATCCAAAGTTCAGACCTGTTTTGTTTTTCCACTTGATCAGCATTGAGAAGCAATAGCAGACTTACACTGACTTAGCGAATGTCATGGGATAGTCACCTAATAGCGTGTGGGGCCTCCTCCGGCCCTGCGAACTGCAGCGAGACGCCGTGGAAGTGAGTCGACAATTCCCTGGTAGTCCTCTGGACGCAGCTGACAGCAAATCGTTTGCAGAGCGTCCGCCAATGCTAGTCTGTTCGTGGGTGCAGGATCCATGGCACGGAGCCTGCGTTCCAGGACATCCCAGATATGTTCGATAGGGTTCATATCGGGGCTCCTGGTTGGCCATGGCAGTCGTTGGGCCTCCGCTGCATGTTTCTGGAGCCATTTCCGGGCAACGTGGAAGGGATGTGGAGGCGCGTTATCATCTTGAAACACCGCAGAGCCGTCTGGGTGCTGGAAGGCCAAAAATGGGTGGAGATGGTCTCCGAGCAGCTCAACGTACCGCGTACCATTCAAAGTCTCTTCCAGAACAACTAGGGGCCCATTCCATACCAGGAAAATTCACCCCAGACCATAACAGACACACCAGCGCCCTGGACCACACCTTCGAGGCAGGCGGGATCCATCGCTTCATGTGGTCTACGCCATGCACGGTGCCTCCCATCGGCATGGTGCAGTTGAAATCGTGATTCGTCCGACCATATCACGTTACGCCATTGTTCCAGTGTCCATCCCTGGTAACTGGCGACAAATGCGCGTCGTTGTGCCCAATGGCGTTGGATTAACAGGGGCACCCGTATGCGGCGCCGGCTCCCATACCCCATAGAACCCATGTTCCTATGGATTGTCCACTAGGAGACGTGTCTAGCACGGCCTGTGTTGAATTGAGCCGTGATTTGTTGCACGGTTGCCCGTCTGTCACTATTGACATTCCGTCTCAGATGTTGCCGGTCACGGTCATCGAGGGTGGCTGGACGGCCGGTCATTCGTCTGTTGTGGACGGTGACACCCGCATTCAACCATTCACAATACACCCTGGACACGGTTGATCGTGTGAAGCCGAATTCCTGCACCACTTCCGAAATCGCACTTCCGATTCGTCGGGCACCGACCACCATACCCCGTTCGAACGGTGTCAGCTCACGACGACGTTCCATGTTACACCTGTCACATGCACAGCCACTGCTCATAAGATCTCCTATACAACTGCCGCTGGCACAGGGGGCGTGTGGTGCGCAGACAACACACCTGCGCATCAGTGCTTGGCTATCCCATAACATTTGCTTAGTCAGTGTATATTGAGTCTCTTAGTTGATACATTTCGCTCCTAATTTTGGAGCCTATGATGAGCACATCAGTCTTGCCCATACACTTATATTAATAATAATAATAATAATAATAATAATAATAATAATAATAACAATAATAATAATAATAATAATAATAACAATGCCGAGCTGAGTGGCTCAGACGGTTAAGGCGCTGGCCTTCTAACCCCAACTTGGCAGGTTCGATCCTGGCTCAGTCCGGTGGTATTTGAAAGTGTTCAAATACGACAGTCCCGTGTCGGTAGATTTACTGGCACGTAAAAGAACTCCTGCGGGACTAAATTCCGGCACCTCGGCGTCTCCTAAGACCTTAAAATAGTAGTTAGTGGGACGTAAAACAAATAACATTAATAATAATAATAATAATAATAATAATAATAATATAATCTGCTTTACGTTCCACTACTAGCTACTTTTAAGGTTTTCGGAGACACCGAGGTGCCGAAATTTAGTCCCGCAGGGGTTCTTTTACGTGCCAGTAAATCTACCGTCACGAGGTTGACGTATTAGAGCATCTTCAAATACCACCGGACTGAACCAAGATCGAACCTGCCAAGTTGGGGTCAGAAGGCCTACAACTCAACCTCTGAGCCTCTTAGCATGGCTTATAAACTTCAGGTACTAGTGACGTAAAGAATATTGATGCCATTTAAAGAAATGAATGAATTTAATTACATTATGGCCAATTTCAACTAAACGCGTTCAAATAAAATATTTAATGAATTTGCAGGGAGCACCGACCTCTATCTGGAGCTGACCATCAGATCATTATTCTAATTTTTTTGTGGGCATAAAGCAACATTTAGTAGAAGACAATAAATAAAAGGAAATTATACTTGGCTGCAACATTCCACAAGAGATATCCTGTTCGCCTCAGAACTAACCTGTTACATCACTTAGGTGGCGCCGCACAGTATGTGGTCAGGGGTCAGTATTGGCTAGCCCACCTGTACTTGTAGTAACAGCTTAATAGCCCTCCTGTGACTCACACCTGAACACGTACCCAAATACAGCCTGGATAGAAAGTAGTGCAAGTGAAATGACGTCATTAGCATTAACAATTCTGCATTAAGATTGAGCAGAGAGATTAACATGAACGGTTAGTAGGTTTATGATTCTTTATTTCGTTTTTGAATTGAATGATTGATATCTCCTGCCCTGATTAGAACAATAAGAATGTTTAAAAAGACTTATTGTTTCAAATAATAATGGTCACCATACCGGCCTTCGGTTCGGAGGCTCCCAGGTTCAATTCCAAGTTGGACCGGGGATTTTAACAGCATACGGTTTATCCCTCCAGCTCGATAATTGGGTATCTGTGGCCCAACACCTTTCTATTCATCTTCACACAACACACCACAAGAAACGCAGTTTTCAATAGAGTATATCCCTTCATATACCGTCGCATCAGGAAGGGCATTCGGCCGTAAAACCGGGCCAAGACCACGTGGGCGATGCAGTTCACGCCAGCAACCCCAATAGTGCGGGTTCATTAGTAGAATGATAATAAGAAGAAGAAGAATAAGAAACCATGAGCTCAATTTAGAGTGTACTTCCAAAAATAACTGCTGACTTGCTCATAATCGTCCGATACTATTTTGTTTAAACATAGGGAAACTAGTATCTTCCACCACTCTGACGTCACGATCGACTTCTACTGAATATATCTAATTAACGTACTTAGTATTAATTGTGTAGAGTGCTGATTTCCCCGACTTATTTCCAAAATTGTCCGTTTCAGTCTATCAAATCAATGGCAAAACAGGTAAGCGAGTTCAGGCCAGCTTGAATATAGAACTACAATGCTTACCCCTAGAGTACGTAGATGAATAACCTTACTTATACTTATTAGTATATCTGGCAACGAGATTTCTTGAGCGAATCATGTCTGCTGCCAGGTTTTCAGTCAGAATCCAACGAAAGATTCATCGCAAATGGACGCCAAGTGTTGCGTTTCCTCCCTCTTCCTCAGTGTCGAGCGTAAGGTATCCATATCAATGTAGTGTTCGGAATCTGTCTACATAACAAGGTCTGCAAATTGCAGTCTTTTTTCGACAACGATTTTTGTGCTAGCTACGCAGGGCCACTTAGGCACAGGACTGCTTCGTAAGTAATCTGGCCAGGAATTCGTCTGTGGTACCGTTGATGAAAGACTTTGGGCGTGTGAGTTGACTTCGTTGATACCTTCTTTCACATACATACAGAAAAATGAACAAAATAATGGACAGAGCCTCCGTGACTCAGACAGCAGTGCTCCGGCCTCTCACCGCTGGAAGTTGTGACACTTGCACGGAGTGACACTTGCACGGAGATGGAATGTGTTGACACTTGCACGGAAAGCCAAAAATTCCGGGAAATTACTAAGCATGGCTATTTCAAACAGTGACACTTGCACGGAGGCCCAAGGAGGGTTGGAAAACCAGAAACCGGAGAGCGGAAGGCCCACCCGGTAAGTGGAATTCATTGCTGCAGTTGATACCTGTGTGACAACTAGTGTTCCGTGTTGAACTATGGAGTTCACTGAGACCGCCTTTAGTGATTTACGACGGACATCAGTATATTGTGGACTATACCAATAAAGATCAAATGACTTATTGGCGGTGCGCATATTTCAAGAAAAGTGAATGTAAAGGAAGAATAACAACGAAAGATAATACAGTTTTAGGCGAGACAAGTCATGTTTGCATTCCGGACGACGCGGCGAATGAAGTGAAAAAAGTATAGTAAATGCAAAAAAAAAAAAATGAACGTGTAAGGGAAACACACCGGAGAAGTAGGCCAGCTCTTCAATAGAAGCTATGACCTTGTGACATCGCTGCCATCACATAGAAGTGCCAAACAATCATTACATCGCATCCGATGGAAAAGAATGGGACCTACAAAAGACCCGATCGATTCTGGAGGTGTAATAATACAGGCAAGACACATAGGAATGAACGACGGTAGAAAATTCCTACTTGAAGGCGACAACAGGGGGCTTAAAGAGAGGATATTAGTGTTTACTAGCGAGAAAGGAAAATCTGGTTTATCAGTTGTTCTTCCTTCTTTGCCGACGAGACCTTCAAAATTCAAGCAAGCAGTTTGGGCAGTTATTTAACATCCACGCCGATCTTGGAAGTTCTTAGGAAGAAATCAACACGATACCAGCTGTCTACGCGCTGCTACCAAACAAGAAACGGGAAACATTATGCTCGTTTCTTCGAAGCTGTTAAAAACAACGTACCAGGATGGAACCTTGTGACACCCTGTAAAACGCTGTTTCCTCAAGCTGATATTTTCGGTTGCAACGATCATTTTAATCGATGTCTATGGAGTAAAGTACTAGATTGTGGCCTTGTTTCTGCGTACAGGAAAAATGAAGAAATTAGACTTCATATTCGAATGTGTTCAGCACTTGCGCACATTTCTATAGAAATGATTGAAGATGGTTGGCTATGTATTCAGGAGACCTCGCCTGAAAATCAGAATCCACAGGTGTTTTACGACTATGTCGTCGATCAATGGCTGGATAACGAGCACATGCCAAGGAATTTGTGGAAGGCGGCATCGGACCAATAACGTTTCTGAAGGCTGGAACCAAATAATAAACAGTATAATTTCGAGAGCGCACCCGAATGTATATTCGCTGATCAAGACTCTTCGAGATGACGCAGAGTACTACGGTCACCATTTTGACAGGATTTTGAATATCGATGGGAAGTGAAGAAAGAAATCAGCAGTGAAGATCGACGAGTATATTTCAAAGGTCTTAAAAGTAAGTTGATGGCAAACTAAGATCATTTCTAGTTTGTGTTGCTTACGCTCAGAAACTGCAGTGAAACTTCCCTGGAATATCACAGGATTTGTAAATCATGTAAATATTGTAAATATAGAAATATTCTGAATCATAATTAATAAAGAGAAAACGTGACAGTGCAATATCACTGCATAGCCATGCAAATATCTTGAATAAGCACTTAAAAAATAAAAAACCTGACGAACTTGCATAAAGTGAAAAAAAATATATCTTGGCCTTGGTCTAACAAGTGAGCGCTGCTCAGCTTGAAGGCCTGCAGATTACGAGGTGACGTGTGGTCAGCACGACGAATCTTCACGGTAGTTATTATTGGCTCTCTACACCAGCGCCGCTATCTCTCCATCATCTAGCTCCTCAACTCTAATCTAATCACCTCGAACCAGCCCTCAGATTCGGGTAAAAATTCCTGACCTGGCCGCGAATCGAACCCGGGGCTTCCGGGTAAGAGGCAGGCACGCTACTCCTACATCATGGGACCGGCATTTATAAAATTAACAGTTATTTATAAATTGCATCTAAATTCACTACCGTGATTTCCAGAGCTAGGATTTTTTGATGACATGTAATCTTTTAATTGACAAAAATTAACTTGCATCGAAATTCTTATCATAGTTCCCACATTGTAGAAATGCTAATTACCGAGTAAATGGCCGTGCGGTTAGGGTTGCGGAGCTGTGAGCTTGCATTCGGGAGATAGTGGGTTCGAACCCCACTGTCGGCAGCCCTGAAGATGGTTTTCCGTGGTATCCCATTTTCACACCGGGCAAATGCTGGGATTCTACCTTAATGAAAGCCACGGCCGCTACCTTCCCAATCTCCCACCCTTCCGTCGCCGAAAACCTTCGATGTGTTAGTGCGATGTCAAACAAATAGCAAAATGCTAATTTATTAGGTCATTTTTGTCATTTTTTCCCCATTTAGTATCATATAGGTCATTTTATAAAGTTGTAAGTCATTATGCGGTCATTTTGTGGAATTTATTGTCCGGCTCCATGGCTAAATGGTTAGCGTGCTGGCCTCTGGTCACAGGGATCCCGGGTTCGATTCCCGGCAGGGTCGGGAAGTTTAACCATAATGGGTTCTGGGTTCATTCCGCTGGCACGGGGGCTGGGTGTATGACCCGCAGGTCGCCTACGGGGGTCAAATCAAAAAGACCTGGCGAGCCAAAGACTATTTTATACTTTTTGAGTCATTTTCTTACATGTTGAAGCATTTGCGCGTGTGGTATTGGATTTCCAGGAGAGGCCAGTATTTATGTGCATCTTCGTCAAAGTACCTATCAAATTATATTAGGTATCCAAAATTTATGTCAGTATGACCATCCTACTTCTGACTCATCAGGCAGAGTGAAAGCTCCGTGCAAGTGTCACTCCGTGCAAATGTCACCATCCTACTTCAGACTCATCAAGTAGAGTGAAAGGCTCCGTGCAAATGTCACTCCGTGCAAGTGTCACTCCGTGCAAGTGTTCCAACCCCTCACCGCTGGGTTCCGTGGTTCAAATTCCGATCCCTCCATGTGAGATTTGCACCGGAGAAAGCGGAGGCAGGGTAGGTTTTCCTCCGGGTACTCCGGTTTTTCTCTGCCATCTTTCATTCCAGCAACAGTCCCCAATAACATTTAATTTCATCTGTCATTTCATTGTCCCAGAGGAGTACGACAGTCTTCGGCAACCGGTACAGTACCTATCCTCGCCGCTAGATGTGAGCTTAATTCATTCCCTTCCTGACACAGTCGAATGACTGGGAACAGGCTGTGGATTTTCAATGGATGCAGAGAGGTGTAATTCTATGGTTGTGGAAGGTTAAGTTGACAGCAATGTGCAGCTCATTCATAGGAAGAGTGAGATTGTTTTTCCAATACTGCGAACAAACTGTTTGAAAATTGTTAACTCCAATCTAACGCATGTCTAGCCATGAAGATGATTGAACAAGATCAATGTTAACAGGTTGCACAGAAGTACCATGATTGAGAAGGGGCCCGGGAACTTCAGGTTGTGCATGGGAGAAGTAAGAGGAGCCTTGAGAGTTTACTAGGATGGAAACTACAGTAGAACCTGCTGCGGCAGACACGTGAGTCAACTGGAGAATGCTCATTCATTTAAGTAGTGCAGTGTATGACGCAAATGGTTGTCATGGAGACGTGAGGTGCGACTACTCTGAGAGACAGAGACAAGGTAGCACTATTCGTTATGCAAGAAAGCAAAGACACAGTTGTCACCTCGCAGAACCACTATCTTAGATCATATCAGGCGCGACATAAAATAAATACTGTAATTAACCTTTACATAATGAGTTAATTACTTAGTAAATAGTACCGCGCCCATTTAAACAAGTGACCTGTATTAATTCACCTCGACTTCTTTTGTCTGTACTAATACAATTAATATTTCTTTTCAGTAATAATAGCTGCCTCTGTGGATCCGTGGTAGAGTGTCGGCTTTCGGATCCCAAGATAGCGGGTTCAAACCCGGCAGAGGTATTCGGATTTTTCAAGGGCGGAAAAAAGTCCACTCGACACTCCATGTCGTACGATGTCAGCATGTAAAAGTACTCAGGTGATACATTTGGTATTTGCCTGACAAAATTAATTAAATCTCAGCCATAGACGCCCAAGAGAGATCCGGTTTACTCTGTCTGCCATCTAGTGGGCCTAGAGTAAAACGGAACGTCGAAATTGACGACCAGACAGCCAGATGACGTCAAATCGAAATGTCTGCACACGGTAGCTGAGGCCATACGATTATTATTATTATTATTATTATTATTATTATTATTATTATTATTATTATTTCAGTAATAATGAATTTGATCTCGGGTAGAGATAAGCGCAAGCTTAGAGGTCTTAATGACTGATCAACTTGTAATAATGACAAAACAGGGATCGAAAATTTTACTTGGTATCTAAACCACTAGCGTGATTAGCTGCCACCCCCGGAAGCCCGGGTTCGATTCCCGGCTCTGCCACGAAATTTGAAAAGTGGTACGAGGGCTGGAACGGGGTCCACTCAGCCTCGGGAGGTCAACTGAGTAGAGGTGGGTTCGATTCCCACCTCAGCCATCCTGGAAGTGGTTTTCCGTGGTTTCCCACTTCTCCTCCAGGCGAATGCCGGGATGGTACCTAACTTAAGGCCACGGCCGCTTCCTTCCCTCTTCCTTGCCTATCCCTTCCAATCTTCCCATCCCTCCACAAGGCCCCTGTTCTGCATAGCAGGTGAGGCCGCCTGGGCGAGGTCCTGGTCATTCTCCCCAGTTGTATCCCCGACCAAGTGTCTGAAGCTCCAGGACACTGCCCTTGAGGCGGTAGAGGTGGGATCCCTCGCTGAGTCCGAGGGAAAAACCGAACCTGGAGGGTAAACAGATGATGATGATGATGATGATGATCTAAACCACACTAATACCGGGAGGGCAAGTTAAAAACTGGCCCGCAAGGTATTTACAAGAGGACTGATGGGGGATTGACCCTTGTTAATGAACATCTCAGAAGATGCGGGAAATTGCCCCATCTGATAAAATGAAAAACTGAGGATACAAAAGTCCTGGCTCCACTTCACTCAGAAACCACCGGCAGAACTCAGCACACGATGATACGTCCGGAGCTTTAACGTACGCACAACAGTAAATTTGTAAGGATACAGATACAGGTCCTTTTTGGATCATGTCTCGACATGAAGATCCCTCAATTCTCACTCGCACAGATAAATAGCGTTCAGATTTCATCGGACTTCGTTCCAGGATTTCCTTCACTCAAGCAATGTTTTCAGGTGTTCGAAATCTTGTCGGATAGTTACGGTTTTTATTCGCTACAGATCCCGTTTCACGCCATTTTACCACTGAATTTTGCATTTCAGACTTTGCTGGAGGTTTCATCAAAACACACCCAGTCTTCAACTCTTGCGCAAACAGTTCCGCACAGGTTTTCAACAATCGTACTTCGCATAACACTCGACAATGACCACGCGCTGTGTTATCATGATCTCTACTTTGTTTTGCATTCAACTGGTCACTAAACACTTCTGCTCCTCTCACTCACTCACTCACACGTAATGACACAGCGACGTACTCGGGACAGAGCATGCGGGACTCGCGCATGTGACAGCAGCCCAATGATGCATCAAAATCACGGTTCCCAGCATTTCCTATGATGGGCAGTTCTCCTGTTCATTAACGAGGGTCAATTCCGCGCCAGTTTTTTCAATACTTTTGGGACCAATTTTATTTTTCCCACCCTGTATATTGACATACTTTTAACTTCAAAATAATAATAATAATAATAATAATAATAATAATAATAATAATAATAATAATAATAATAATCGTATAATCTCAGTTACCGTGTGCAGTCATTTTAATTTGTCACCATTTAGACTGCCAATGTCGCTGTTTCTTTTTGCTCTACCAGAAGACACAGTAAACCTGACCTCCGTTGGGCGAATTGTGACTAAGTTCTAAATAATTCTGTCGGATGAGTAATGAATATGCCACTAGAGATTTTTCACATGACGACGTCGTACAACATGGAGCGTCGTATTGGACTCCTTTTCACTCTTCAAACAGCAGGCTGCCTCTGCTAGGTTTGAACCCTCAATCTTTGGATATGGAGGTTTATACCACTGATCAACTAATTCGCCAACAATTTCTCGGATTCGAAACAACACGGCTAGACAAGATTTATGACAACGTTGAGTCATAAAAATAGTGTATTGCATTTTATTATATTTCTTATTCTCTTCTTATGTCTGTACACTGCCAGCAGAGCATCTAGCTCAGTTTTGGATTTGGTCGCGGTTTAAGGCCGGATCCCTTTCGTAATGCCACGCGCTGGGCATAGCGATGAAGCCAACAGATGTCATCAGCGCCCCATTTCCTCTTCACTGTACTGGAAGTTGTAATTTGGAAAAACACACATATACCAAAATAGATTTATCTGTTTTTTGAGAGGAACGAGTGCCTTTCCGGACCGAATATCTACACATCAGAGTTAATAATAATAATAAGAAGAAGAATAATAACAATAACAATAATATCACGTGGCTTCCGAAGAGACCTGGTGCAGGTCTTTCAAGTTGACGCCGTTTAGGCGACCTGCGCGTCTGTGAGAATGGGCCCTTACCTGTGATAAATTCTAATGATGAAGACCGCACACACACATCCAGACCCCGTGCTTTCGGAATTAAAAAGTAAGGTAAAAATCCCCGAACCGGCCTGGAATCGAACCCGGGATCTCTTGACCAGCACACCAACTATTTAGCTACGGGGCTGGATACATCGGAAATAAACTATCTTAAGTGACATTTTTGTAACGTTACAGGAGAGCAGAAAGAAGCTGCCCGGGCGCGTATTTTACTACCTTTAAAGCAAATCGGATCGCCAGTTCTGACCCTGGAAAGCTATCGTAACAGCCAATACGATAAGGAGTGCGGCAGATGGCATAAGAGTCATGTTGAAGCTTGTTGTTTAAAGAGGCATAACAACTAAGGTCATCGGCTCGGTCCGATTGAACTACTGTATGATCACTGTTTATCACTAGGTTTTCCTTGCACATACGATACTATCACATAGTTTATCTTCATTCCTGCGATATTTTGTGAAGCATACAATAGACATATCCAAAACAAATCACACACATACAATCCTCAAAATTGTCGTTTTTGATTTTACAACGGTTTACCTCTGACGTCCAGACATGTTACAGCAAACCAACACATTAGTCCCCCCAAAGCGTATTCCTTCAGTGAAAAAGTAACAAATATAAAAATAATGGAATTGGGAATAAAGAAACACGGATTTTTCCTGGTCTGAACATGGGTTAACAATCGAAATACATATATCCTCGTGGTTGCAGATAGTAGGGTTCGAACCAACCATCTTCCGATTTTAAACTTACAGCCACGCGGCTCGTACCCCGTTGGCAACACGCTCAGTAATAAGGTAGCAGATACTTGCTAGTCACCAGCGACGTATGGTTCATTTCCTTGCTTGTCCAAGTATTTCAATGATCTCTAAGTTTGAACGGGCTTCGGTTACTCCCTTGAGGTCAATTCATACTGTTATTCGTTTAACGTGCCTTCAGTTACTATGGATATTAACAGATGCCAGGTTGTAGGAGTTTTGTGTCTCAAGAGTTTAACGTGTCGGAAACCAATGACAAGGAGTTATTACACTTAAACACACTCATCCTGAATTAAACCCAGTATCCTGGAATAGCAGAAGTATTGCCTCACTGTGGTCGGCCCTCGGATCCTACCGATTAACTGTCTAACATGACACGCAGAAAACCAGATAATACGCCTAAGGAAGTCGCCATGCTCCAGCAGTCCAATATCTGCGGTTATCTGGCCGGATAACAGTTGTCTTGACAGGCAAAGATTCCTAAGAGTGCTCTGCAGGCCAATATATCGTTTTCTTACATAGGGATTTAGATATTTTTAACTTGAATACCTGTTGGTCAGGTAGGTCAATCTAAAGTTGAACGAACAGACTTCAATGTCGAGTTGTTAACAGTAAGAATGTGAAAGTAATTTCTAGTCACTGGACATAGCTTATAAAATAAAATAAAATTTGGAACATATGAGCTGAAACATAAACGATGCTAAAGACTGAAACACATAGTTTTGCTACTTGTTTAACGTCGCACAAACACATCGAAGGTTTTCGGCGATATAAGAATGAGAAAGGGCTAGGATTTCTAAGGTAGTGACTGTGGTCTTAATTAAGGCACAGCCCCCGCATTTACCTGCTGTGAGAATCGGAGAACACGGAAAACTCTCTTCAGGGCTGCCGACGGTGGGAGGACAAGCATATGTTTTGGGGCATGAAATAGACATCTATATATATAAAGTAGCTTGTCCTGACTGACTGACTGACTGATTCATCATCGCCGAGCCAAAACTACTGGATATAAAGAAATGAAATTTTGGGAATATATTCATATTAAGATGTAGGTGCTCGCTAAGAGAGAATTTTTGGATATTCCGTCGCTAAGGGGGTGAAAAGGGGGGTGAAGTTTTAAAATGAGTGTGTTTATATCTCAAAACTTTAAAAGTTTAGAGATATGAGAATTAGTATGTAGAATCTTCTTCAAAAATAACGAAACACGTATTTTTTTGTTTTTAGACAATCCCAATAGGAGGGGTGAAAAAGGGGTGAAAAAGGGGTTGAATGCCTAATCAGGATACCGGTGCTTATATCTCAGAAACTGAAGATATTACAGACCTGAAAATTGGTACTTTTGATCTCTTTTAAAAATAAAGAAACACGTATTTTTTTTGTTTTTGGAAAATCCAATTAATGGGAGGGTGAAAAGGGGGTGAATTTTAAAAATGAGTGAATCTATATCTCCAAACTTTTAAAGTTTGCAGATGTAATAATTGGTATTTAGAATCTTCATTAAAAATAAAGAAACACGCATTTTTTGTTTTCGGAAAATCGCAATAGGAATCGTGAAAAGGGGTGAAAAAGGTGTTGAATGCCTTTAATGAGGCTACTTATATCTCAGAACCTAAAGATATTACAGACCTGAAAATTGGTGTTTGGGATCTCTTTTAAAAATAAAGAAACACGTATTTTTTGTTTTTGGAAAATCCAATTAATGGGGGGGGTGAAAAGGGGGTGATTTTTTAAAATGAGTGTATCTATATCTCAAAACTTTTAAAGTGTATGGATATAGAAATTGGTATTTAGAATCTCCTTTAAAAATAAAGAAACACATATTCTTTTGTTTTCGGAAAATCCCAATAGGAAGGGTGTAAAAGGGTGAATAATGGGTTGAATGCCTTTAATGAGGCTACTTATATTTCAGAACCTGAAGATATTACAGACCTGAAAATTGGTATTTGGGATCTACTTTAAAAGTAAAGAAACACGTATTTTTTCGTTTTTGTAAAATTCAAATATTGGGGGGTGAAAAGGGGTGTGTGAATTTTTTAAAATGAGTGTGTCTACATCTTAAAACTTTAAAATTTACAGATGTAAAAATTGGTAGTTAGAATCTCCTCTAAAAATAAAGGAACACGTATTATTTTGTTTCCTGTAAATCCCAATAGGAGGGGTGTAAGAGGGTGAAAAATGGGTTGAATGCCTTTAATGAGGATACTTATATTTCAGAACCTGAAGATATTACAGAACTGAAAATTTGTATATGGGACCTCCTTTAAAAATAAAGAAACACGTTTTTTAGTTTTTGGAAAATCCAATTAATGGCGGTTAAACAGGCGTGACAAATTGGGGTGAATTTTTTGAAAGGCTATATGTACAGAATATCTTGGAAACGTAAAATGTTACAGACGTAAAAAGTGGGTGTTTGGAATCTCCTGTAAATGCAAAGAAACATAGGTGATTTGTTTTTGGAAACTCCACTTAAGGGGAACTCAAAAGGGGTGAAATTTAAAAATGAGAATTTTTACAGTATATCTAAAAAAAAACTTAACATGTTACAGAAGTGAAAAATGGTATTTTTTTATCTCTATTAAACATAACGAATCGTGTACTTTTAGTTTTCGGAAATACCACTTGGGTGATGGGGGGTGGGTAAAAGTAACTGAAAATGGTGTTGAATTCTTTTAATTAGGCTACTGATATCTCAAAAATGAAGATGTTACAGACGTGAAATTTGATATTTGCAATCTGCTTTAAAAGTAAAGAAAGACGTATTCTCGGAAAATCCAATGAAAGGTGGGGGGGGGGGGAGAATTAAAAATTTAATTGACTTAATTGTATGAGAATGCATGCATCTAATAAAAACTAAAGTTGTTACAGACGTGAAAATTCGTATTTAGATCTCCTTTAAAAACAAAGAAAAACGCGTTTTGGTGGGGAAACCATCTTGGAGGGTGGGAGTGGAAAGGAGTTGAATTCCTTTCATGGGGACACATAAATCAAAAATTGAAGAAGTTAGAGTCGTGATAATTGGTATTTAGAAGATCTTTTACTATTAAAGAAACAAGTATTTTTTGCGGGAAAATTCACTTAGGGGGCGGGGGGGGGAAGAGTAGTGTGAAATGAAGTGAAAAAAGTAAATTATTTTTATGGGGATACTTATATCTCAAAACTGAAGGCAATAGACGTGAACATTGGTGTTTGGAATCTCCTTTAAACATAAAGAAACAAGCCTTCTTTTAATTTTTTTTGGGGGGGGCGGGGGTGGCGGTAAATAAACTTAACGGCGGTGGGGTGTAGAAGGAGGTGGACCAATTGATTTTACTGTTCTTAATGTACTTATAAGTATCCTCCGTTGCTCAGGCGGCAGCGCGCCGGCCTCTCACAGCTGGGTTCTGTGGTTCAAATCCCGGTCACTCCATGTGACATTCGTGCTGGAAAAAACGGAGGCGGGACAGGTTTTTCTCCGGATACTCCGCTTTTCCCTGTCATCAGCCATTCCAGCAACACATAATAGTAATAATAATAATAATAATAATGTTCCGGACCGTCGTCAAATGTGCGGACCGCGCTGGAAACGGCTCCTGGACGGGTAATGACTAAGAATGCAGTCCGGCCGCGGGTTCAGTGCCGCCAAGGCACCCAATATGACACCACGCCGGATCTCCTGAAGGATTTTATCGATATTAAAAATGATTATAGGAAAAGATGGCAAAGATTTACGGACCCAGCTTACCGGGAGGAATATCTGAGCGTAGTCCGGGTAGTACGAAATCGATTGCTGGGAAGAAAGATTGAAAAATGGGAGGAAACGTGCCGTATTCTAATAGAAAACGAGTCAGATCGGGAATTTTGGTGGATTCTCGCTGAAAACGAGTCAGATCGCGAATTTCGGCGGATTATATATCTAAAACAATAAGCATTCAATTATAAATTTCAGTAAAATACCGTAGCGAAGCACGGGTATCTTGCTAGTTGTATTATACAAGCAGAGTCAAAAAAGTAACAGAACTTTAGGTGGCTCTGCCTTGTGAAGTAGGCAACTTCTTTATTATTCCTGCGTGGAGTGTAGCCTTATAGCCAGGCGCAAGGGAAATGTTATGCTCGAAGCGTTGTACGATTCCAGGACTGGTTCATTTCGATTTCACTTTTCAAGGAGACGTTTTGTTGCTATTATTCGGCGCCCTCGTGCCGTAGAGCGATACAAAAGGCTTCCTTTGTAGCTACGGCAGAATTGGATTTTCCATCACGACGACGTGCTAACGTAACGGTCGCTCCATGACATACTGCCTCTCCTTCTTCAATCTCTGTAATTTCCACGCCTTGTTCAAGCGGATTACCACCCGTTTATGAATGTTAAAACCATTCTCAACTGGCAGAGGTCCACGTTGGTCGAAGAGGAAAAGATGGATACGATGAGAACCCTGTTGTAACTGGCCAAAGACGGACTGCAGGACTCTTTCGAAAAGTGGTACGGACACTGGCAGAAGTGTACCAGTGGTCAACGGGGTTACACTGAAGGAGGTATTGTGTAAAAGGTTCTACTATGCTATAAAAGTTTCTACCCATGTTCACTCCTTGACCCTACTGGTAAATCCTTTAAATTACTACAGGTGTACGTGAAGTGACCTTGGGAATAACGTACTGTAAGATATGAATATTTAGACTCTCCCAGTAGTTGGCGTCCTCCATAGCTGTAAGTACCATGAATAACCTCACTTTAACAATGGGTGATTGGATTCCAGGATTGATGTCAGGATGTTTTTTCCATTATTTAGAAGATTCTGGAGCACAATTTCTAAAGTTTATTTTCTTTACCAACAAATTTTCTAGTGGTGATTATTAGGCATATACTAATATGAAACCTGAAATATACCTAGTTCATTAGGAATGTGACAGGTGCATCTGGCAGGAGACATTCGAGATTAATTACCGTCTACTTAGTGAAGGGTATATCAGAAGCAATGGAGCATGCGGAGACGTTGGAACATACACCAAAGCAGAAGCGAAAATGCTGCTCTACCACTCACGTGATTGCTTGTACACCTGGACAAAATGTGTGCTTTACGTGTGCCCAACGCCATCAACCCACTCATCGAATAACTGGAACGAACCTTACACTTCCTTTACCATATCTGTTATCGAGCACTATGTCTAGTCATGAGCTTTGAACAAGGATGATGTTACATAGTACAGTACACTCGTGTCGGTTACAGGAGGTGCTCGAAGTATAAACACATTGTACCATGTAACAACATCTTTCTTACAAAACTATAGACCAGAGCCTATGTTTAATAAAACCTATTGTTAATGAAGTGTAAGATGAGTTTTTGTTATTTCGCACCAACAAAGATGACGGCACCAGGTGTTCAAAGACTTAGAACACACGACATGCCTTTGTGCACAAAGAATCACGTCAGTGCTGGAACGCCAACATACGTCCACAATTATTTCGCGGATGGTTCTACTACAACCCCTTGTTCACCGAGGTGTTTTTGTTTCTCCTGTCGTGTACGTCCTACCGTTTCAGTTTGTGCAATCAATTCTGATACACATTATTCATCGCAAAACTCACTGAATTGAAAATATTGGAACATACTCTGCAGTATGTCAAGGGGTGTATGATAGCCTGTATGCTACAAATTTCACAAATGCTACAGAACTTATGAAAGATTCAGACACGTACTTCATGGTGGTGGTGGTGGTGATTATTGTACCATGAAGAAGTACAACTGGCTAACCGTCCTAACTTAACGCTAATCAGAGGGAAAATGACGGACAAGAAAAACTAGGAATAATGAAGGTATCGGCTAAAGAAAACGAAGGACCACGAGGGGTGTGAAAATGAAATACTCCCATGGCCCGGAAAACCATCGGGATTTGACCATGGAAGGCCGGATAGTAAATGTGATAATGAGGAGACTAACACAAGTACTGCAAGAGGAAACAGTACCAGGCTCAGTTAGAGACCCCGTGATCACCAACCCATGCTCCCAAACCAAGAGCTCCTTGGGGTCCCCACTTTTAGACATCCTTTACTGCCAGGGGATACTCGGGTTGTATTCTACCACCACCAACGAAGGGAAGACACGTACTTGATAATGAAGAGTTCTAGTCGAAATGTAACTCTGAGTGATGTAATGAAGTCACCAATCAGCATGTTCTTGTCAGTTCCCTAGTCTGGAAACTCTGGCGTCGAAGAATTGGAACACAGTATTGATCGCGACTACGAGTGTAGGTGGACCAGTAAGTAACGATCCGCGAAATACGAAAGGAACAATGAGTCTACAGTGATGCGAAAAAGTTTATATAAAAATGAATCTGACAGTTGAAAATTTGAAAGCGAGATCATCATCATCATCGTCATCATCATCATCATCATGAACGAAATTTTTTCCCATCAGGAAGGACATCCAGTCATCAAACTGGGCAAAATATACACGCATGCTACCCTCAATAAATTGAGATAAAGGATAGGAATATTAAGAAATATGCGCACATCATGGGAACTGCTAAAAATGCCTAGATATTAAAATAAGGTAATTTATTCATTGGAGTAATCACATAAATGGGATTGTAAACAAAGCATACAGATCTCTTCACATGTTATGAGGGAATTTAGGGGTTGTAGTAAGGATGTAAAGGAAAGGGCATATCAGTCTCTGGTAAGACCTCAATTAGAGTATGTGCCCAGTGTATGTGACCATCACCATGATTACTTGGTTCAAGAGGTGGAAAAGATCCAAAGAAAAGCAGCATGATTTTTCTGGGTAATTTTGGACACGTAGACCTGGTGAGGGTCCCATATACTGGAGCCATACTCTAAATGCGGCTTTACCAGAGAATTATGCGCTCTATCCTTTACATCCTAACTAAAACCCTTAAATACTCTCATAACCTTTTTTAACACCCTCGTTAATATGATTACCCCAATGGAGATTATTCTGTATATTAACACGTAGGTACTTACAGTTTTCCCCATGAGGTAGTCGGAGTTCACATTCAGAAGTCGTCATAAAGTAAGAAGTTCTCATATTTTGGATGGTAGTGCTGAGTATTGTTTTAGGCTAAGAGGAAATACAACTGGACAAGCATCCTTTATCCTTACTTGTCAGAAGGAAAATTGAGGAGGTCCGATACTTCGAAAAATGAAGGTATCGAAAAAAGAAAGACAAGGGCCAGGAAGGGTGTGAAAATGAAAGATAGCCTAGGCCTCGAAAACTTAATACCGTCGGGATCGGAAAAGAACAAAAGTTGATCAAATGAGGTCGGATAGGATAGACGAACGGAAGGAGTGTAGTACAAGTAAGTGGAAGCAGTGGCAGGATTCAACTAAGGACCCCGTGGTCACCAAGACTCTCCCCAAGTTAAGAGCCTCTGGGGCCCTTTTTATTAGCCTCTTACGACAGGCAGGGGATACCGTGGGTGTTATTCTACCACCCCACTTAGAAGTGCATGCGTTTTTTGACCCCACATAACTTCGTCCCTGAGAGACGTAGGGAGGCCGCTGTGTTGTCATCATCTCGGTCTCCGAGAGAGTCCTTTAATGGTAATGAGGAATCGGAACTGATGTTTAGACATAAATTGCATATTTCTAAGCAAACATTATTGAACATTTTCAGTATTTACAATCTGTACTTCTATTCGCTACGTCACTGATATTTGTTAGCCTATCGATATAGTTATAAGGAAAACGAGATCTGAATATTTTTAATCGGTTGCTCGCTCTGGCACACCGAAGTGTACTGAGTACGCGTAATCGAGCACTCAAAGCACGAGACCCCCGCCTCCCCCACAGGAAGAGGTTGCATCATCCCGCTGAATTTAGTGTTGTATCTTTTACTAGAAGCCTTGAGGTGCCTAGCATTATCGAAATATCGAACGTATCGCTTACAGTTTGCCAGAAAGTGTTTTTGGTATTTATATTGGCTGATTTTTCGTAACGCCAATTTTCGTACGTGCACGTCACGTCAAGATCGATCGATCAATCAATCAATCAATCAATCAATCAATCAATCAATCAATCAATCAATCAATCAATCAATCAATCAATCAATCAATCAATCAATCAATCAATCAATCAATCAATCAATCAATCAATCAATCAATCAATCAATCAATCAATCAATCAACACAGATCTCGATCCTTTGTACTGTTATATTATAACCTAAATACCAAACAAACCCTAAGGTGCTACAGATCTGACCGGCTTTGACCTTCCAAGCCGCCACCGTTCAGTCCGAAGGCCTGCAGGTTACGGGGTGACGCATGGTCAGCATGACGATTCCTCCTGGCCGTTATTCTTGGTTTTCTAGACCGCGGTCAGCATCTCACCATCAGAGAGCACCTCAATTGTAATCACTTACGCTGAGTGGACCTCGAAACAAACTTCAGGTTCAGGTGAAAATCTCTGACCTGTTCGGGAATCGAACCCAATATCCTTATCCACTCTGAATTAAATAAAATTCCTATTACATTCCAAGACCTGGATAATTAAATAGGTGTTCGTTCTTTTTAAACCTGCATTCTAGTTCCTTACTACCACACGGACTAGCCATTAGTTGGCTATGCCCAATCATAAATCATTCGACTGGGCAGCCCATCCCACTGTACATTGTACCTCAGGCGAAGGCAGCGTCCTTTCATTAATTACAGAGAGAAACTCTACTAGGACATAACTTGTTTTGGCAGGCTCCGCCAAACTGGCGATTTAACTTTCAACGTCTGATGCTTTAGATATCAGGTTAACAAGTCCGGTTATGTAAAATTTATGTAACTTATAACAGATCAATTAAAACACATCATAAGAGTTAAATATATGAACACATCAAGTTTACTGGACATTTATCGGCCAGACCTGTGATGTAAGGATGGAGTGTTTGTTCCTGGCGTATCGACGCCTCCACCAGGGTAGAGTCTCACTACCGCTTCATCCTCAGTATCTCGTTGTCATATTACCTCCTCGTTTTCTCCTCACTACGTTCTTACCCTAAGGAGTTTGACCCTGGACTCAGGGCTGAAAATGGGATATCACGCAGCATCGTGACAAGAACTGTGGAGCTGCATGGTAAGGGAGACAGTGAGGAAACCGAACAATACTGCTGAAGATGTTATCAGTAAACCATTCGGCTTGGCAGTAACTGTAACTGTCTTGGCAGGCCAATAGACCTATCCATAGGAGGAAGTAAGCATCATAAAGAGGAAAGCCAACTCCGTTAAGGCGTCCAAGTTCTTGGAGGTAATAAGAGGGATAGAGGGGTCTTTTCTCTATTTGGATGCGTTTACCTCCAGTAATTGCCAACGGCCGTAGCCATTTTGAAACACCGGATCCCGTGAGATCTCTGAAGTTAAGCAACATTGGGCGTGGTGCTGTTGGTGGGGGGTAAGGGAATAGAGGAGCGGAAAGAAACTGGCCACCCTACCGTACGTAAACTCCGGCTCAGGCACCTCTGCGGAGGTTCGGACCTGCCTTCTGGCAGAATACACCCTCTTTACCTCCAGGAATTAAATCGGCACTGATGTTTGGTGCAGACTGAGTGAACATCAGGGTCACCTGCCTCTCCAGAAGTGAGAATCTCTTTCCTATGTTATTAAACTTCCTGACGGGCATCCTTCCGGGTGAACTAAGCACACCTTTACTGCCTCCGCAAGGCAGCCTCCATGTACTGATGTGTCATGTGGCTTGTCTTTTGGTCTTTTAGTACCTAATAACAGGATTGAGAAGATACTTTCCGTAGAGAATAATAATAATAATAATAATAATAATAATAATAATAATAATAATAATAATAATAATAATAATAATAATAATAATAATAATCATAATAATCATAATAATAATAATCGTATGGCCTCAGCTACCGTCATGCAGATCATCTTCCGATGTGGTGCCATCTAGGTTGCCTGCTTACCAATTTCAACATTCCGAAACGTAATTCCACTGGACGGATGGCATGGATGGGTTCATTAATTTTTTTCTGGGTTACACAGAGTGCACCATTAGAGATCTTTAACTTGCCAACAATAACATGGAGTGGCGTGATTTTTAGTCGACCATCAAAAATCAATTACATAAATCGGAATCGAACCCGTGAACTTGGGTTTATGCGTAGGACACTCTACCGCAGATCAGCCGATAGAATAAAGGTCAGGGCGTATCCTAATGTTTCAAACTTAAGTTAAAAGTGTAGGTCTACAAAAATCCCCATACTGTGCCCTATTCGCTTATGGGTGCAATACACTACGCTACCTCTTACAAGCAGACATTCAGGAGGAGCAAAAGAAAATGTTGAATTTCCATTTTAAAATACTGTGTATTTAGAAAATCGCTGTCTATTCCACCACAGCGCTGTTAATTTCCACGATATTTTCCAGTAAACTGGAAGCTTGGACGCGATGTTATGGTAGAAAAAATAGCCGAAAAATAATGAAGTCTTATTTTAGATTGTGAGAAATACAATTGTCTAGTTCCATCCAGGAAAACGCTCCTGATATTCAGTTCAATATACTCAGTGCATTAATGATACTTTACAAACTAATTGTGCGGAACACAATTTCTGCGTCCACCAGGCACATCGAGTAACAAATATTACATTCGATTAGCAGGAAATGAGACGATTTCATAATACATTTTCTAGGTATGACTGTTCCTGTGCTTACTTATCTCTTCTGTTACGAACGCTGCATCCCGCTAAACTACTATTCTCCTTATCAGCTGTCTAACTGCCGACTGATCTGTGGAAACCGAGGTAACTTCCTGAAGTAGAAAGGGCTTATCCAGTTCTGTATCACATATTTCGGAGTATTTAGTGTGGTAATTGTTTTGAATCATACATGAAACAAACATTGTTAATTGAATAATAGCGGAGTGAAAGAACTGACTTAACATGATCCCAAGGAATACGAGCGCTGCTAATAGTTAGGAATCTAAAGGCATATAATACGTAAAGTAAATATGAACGCTTCTGTAACGATTGTGGAAAACCGAGTAAATGACAATGCATTTCCTAACCATTATTTTCCTTAAGACTGGTCACGCCTCTCAGCCACGTACGGATATGCAGTCCACCAGAATCTTACGCACCTTGTAGCATAGGCCTGCTGCAGAAATGTATGCATGATTCCTTCCTACAGTATAATGCACGTAAAGTTCATTTTCCTGTACACATAGGAATAGGAATATGAACACAAGGACAATTGTTGTGATAAGTCGGCCTTAAGCCACGTGCAGATTTATCAACAATGTTTCGCATAGCTCATTTGAATTCGCCCGCGAAACGATCTGATTGGCTAACTTCAGCACTTCATTAAATAACAATGGTGCGAGATATCGATTTGTTTCTTTCAAATTATTTATCAGTATGACCAACCCTCTAACGCTCATGTATCCGGTTCACGTTGTTTCCGACCACCCTCTATCTAGAACTTGTTCATTGAATAATCCACTGATAAGCACTAGAACACGGGATGTAAGGTTAGTTGCTCGAGTGACCAAATTCTTCCAATATTTTTGTTATAGAATACGTGCCCTATAACTATTCTACCTAAGAACTGTGTGGAGTTCGTTCACCTCTAGACACAGTAAAAGAACAGACTGAGGTCATTTCAAGTGCATTCGTGTAGCCATCTTACCCTGATGCACACAAGAAGCTAGTGTTGACAGATAACGCACATTATATGGGTAACGATTGTGAAAACCGGGTAACTGACAATGTACTTCCTAACCATTCCTTTCCTAACAAACACACCGTTGCTTGCAGCTAGTGTCACTGTTGCCTACTTGCCATGGTCAGCTCGGAGGTCTGTATTGAATCCCCTCCTCTGGCGAAGTTTAATCTATCGACCGTTGCTGTCATGCCGGTCTTAATCCACGTGAAGATTTAGCTACACCGCTTCGCAAAGCCCATTTGAATTCGCCCGCGAAACGATCTGATTGGCTAACTTCAGTAGTTCATTAAATAACAACGGTGCGAGGTTTCGATTTATTTATTTCAAATCATTTTTCAGTATGACCAACCCTCTAATGATCATATATCCAGTTCACGTTGTTTCCTACCACCCTGTGTAATCACATTTCTGATAGATTTTCTTAATTTGGAGGTATAAGAAGTCTACTGTACATTCGATGGAATTCCATTTATCAACATCTGAACTTATTCATTCTACAATATCAGGACTCACTTTTCCAACCCTTAAACCTACATATAATTTCATCTTTGCACACCGATTGTTGTCAATTAATTTACTTTATATTTTGAAATAATTTTCTCGTATAGTGTGTCATTCCAGCAACGACTGCGTAGCACATCTTCACTTGAACGTCCATGCATCGAGACATCGTAGAAAATGGACTGGAAGCAATAATATAGACACACTTCTCTGACTACTTTGATGGATGTACAACCGTATATTTCACCGAAGCCCATTGTCCCAAGAAATAATCGATATGATCATAACAAGAACGTCGAGAGGCGCACGTGGATGCAAATGAAGCGCATATTGATGTGGGTCTTGCTCCAGGGCCGGTTTCCTGATAGATTGATTGGTGATGATGAATGGGTTGTGTAGCAACTGAGGATCCACGTCATAGGGCAGCAATTTGCTAATGGAGGTCTTGTAAATCACTCAGTAACTTGTTCATTATTTGTTCCTTCTGTTGGAACCATAATAGAATTGCTTAACCCGGGTACTAACTTACTGTTATGTCTTAAAGTATAAGGTTTAGATTGCATAATGTACTCCAGAGCAGATGCGAATAAAATTACATATTCTCATAACTGCTGTAGCTGACACACTTTCCAAGAGATTGCTTCGGAAGTAATGTTGTATGTTCGGTTCCGGACGGCAGTTATTGTTGTCTTTAATCCACAATGGAAATTTTCCCTTTCCTTTCGGTGATAATAGAATTTCTCAACTAACATTTATTAAAAATAATCTCTTTTCAAATCCCTGAATCATTTTCTTTATCCCGCAAGATCATTCAAATTACACATTAAAGCTGTCTTCTAATTTGTGTATAAATAATAGGGAATTTCGCTCATTTTGAGATAACTTAAATCCTTAAATTGTTCTGATTGAAGGGTGAGTGTATCATTTCTGGATGAACAAGCTTTTATAGATGTAAAGGGTTAATAGTAACATCAACAAAAGTGTGTGTATGTTTCTTAATTAAATATAATTACTGTGATAATCTGATTTTCTTTAAAAACCATCATTAGCCGAAGAAAAATATATTCATAGTCCAAAATCACGTTCAGATGATATTCTTTGTGATGTCCTTCTTGTAAAACAAAATTGACCAAAGTATTTTTGGAATCTTGTGAGTGAATGGATTTAAAGAAGCAAAGACTATCTGAGGAGTGGTTGATTCCATCAATAACAACGTTCACAACGAAACTGCAGCGTGTTGATGTTAGAACATATCGCCATTACGCCTAGAAAATGTATTAATAAAATTACCTTAGAACACTGACCAGAAAGGTTCTGCCATCTAAAGTTCAGTATTGCATGAACTGTATCAAGGAATTTTCGTTCTAAGTGAAACATGTGCTGCGGGTCAGTATTGTTTCCCTCAACATTATCACATGGCATTATTACGAAGCCTAACGACGATATGATCACTTGCAATAAACTGTTGAAGAGAATGACGCAGCTACATTTAAACACTCATTCTTCTTCTCATACGGTGAAATAAATAGGAGTAATATTACCAAATGTTGCTATTATTCTCCTACTTGCTAAAGTGAAGAAAAAAGGTAATAAATGATTTGAAGTTATGTCCTTAATACAGCAAATGTGATTCTTCAGAAACAATATAGTTCAAAGGTTTGTAAATTAATGCTTCAATAATATTCCGTAGAGAGACTAATAATTAGTCTGCAGAAATATTAATTCATATTCAACAAAAACAGGGCCAAATCAAGAAGTGTTACACAGTTATCACCCTTGACCCCATTGGTGTGGGAAAAGTAAAATTATTATTATTATTATTATTATTATTATTATTATTATTATTATTATTATTATTATTATTATTATTATTATTTGCTAGGGGCTTTACGTCGCACCGACACAGATAGGTCTTATGGCGACGATGGGATAGGAAAGGCTTAGGAGTTGGAAGGAAGCGGCCGTGGCTTTAATTAAGGTACAGCCCCAGCATTTGCCTGGTGTGAAAATGGGAAACCACGGAAAACCATTTTCAGGGCTGGCGATAGTGGGATTCGAACCTACTATCTCCCGGATGCAAGCTCACAGCCGCGCGCATTATTATTATTATTATTATTATTATTATTATTATTATTATTATTATTATTATTATTATTCCGTTTCTATCTTGTAAGATAGAAGTTAAACCGATAACAGAGTCGAGATACATGCTCACCACTTACAGTCAGTAGTCTATAGAAATGTCAGGGTTTTCACGTTCACTCAGGTTATGTGGAGGCAGTTATCCATTTTCAAATCTCTTTACGTTAATTCCAATTCTGGGACCAAATTATCAAATGCTTCTTCCACAACTCGATACTTTTACCTACAGTTACACACGCAACTTATGTCTGAGGATATTTTGAATGTCCAAGAATAATAATAATAATAATAATAATAATAATAATAATAATAATAATAATAATAATAATAATAATAATAATAATAATAATAATAATAAACTATCATATCAATCTCCTGAAAAAGATAGTTATGGACTGATGTGGTTTCGTTAAATGAAGTATGGTGTATTGAACCCTTGGGAGGAAAGGTCATGGGTTCAATATCTACGTGTGGGTCGACAGCATTCCATCTAATGTCCCATGGCACGTAACACAGTTTCGAATTTCTTGTTTTCTTTACAAAACTTCACCTATATAATGCAATGCGGAAGTATATAAATAACTTTTAAAATGAATAATTCAAAATCATTGTATTATTATTATATTATTATTGCCAAACTCCTTGGAAGAAATACATCGCAGAGGCCATCGGTTCAGAGGGTGCCGGGTTCGATTCTTCAAATCCTGTCATATTGTCGGAGACTGTGTGTTTGTTTTTTCCCAACACTCTCCTATTCACGTCCAGAAAACACATTGTTTTTTCCCAACACTCTCCTATTCACGTCCAGAAAACACATCACTCTACCAACCATCACAAAAACACGCAATAGCGATCACACCCCTCCACATATGGATTGCGTTAGGAAGGTAAACCGCCATAAAACAGGGCCAAATCAAGAAGTGTTACACAGTTATCACCCTTGACCCCATTGGTGTTGGAAAAGTAAAATTATTATTATTATTATTATTATTATTATTATTATTATTATTATTATTATTATTTTGCTAGGGGCTTTACGTCGCACCGACACAGATAGGTCTTATGTCGACGATGGGATAGGAAAGGCTTAGGAGTTGGAAGGAAGCGGCCGTGGCTTTAATTAAGGTACAGCCCCAGCATTTGCCTGGTGTGAAAATGGGAAACCACGGAAAACCATTTTCAGGGCTGCCGATAGTGGGATTCTAACCTACTATCTCCCGGATGCAAGCTCACAGCCGCGCGCATTATTATATTATTATTATTATTATTATTATTATTATTATTCCGTTTCTATCTTGTTAGATAGACTAACTTTTCATGATGGTGCCGGAAATTGAACCAGATAAAGCAAAGAGAGAATCTGGTGTGTTGTATTCATGTTACAGAAAAGATTATCTTCTTATTTAGTTAGTTATGAGTATCTCGCGATATTAATTCTCATAGCACTGCATCTCCTCACGTGAAGGAAATGCTCATGTGTATGCTGGCACGATTGGCATTTCGTCTTAAGTGCGGGGCAGGATGTGCAAGTTTATTTACAGGAAGTCGACATTTTACCTGCCAAGGTTACATTTTAATACAAAACGGTTTAGGTGGCGTAAATCATTTTTATTACAAGCCTTAATTAGCTTGAAATCGTTATAGTAGGTTTATAATTAGAACCTGTAATTATTTCTTGATGACTATATGTTTATACGTAATATGAAATATCCTGCAACATAAACGTCTCTACCCTTGACATGCCTGTTATGTAGCTTCTCTCCTTTTGCAGCTACTTTATAATCACCAAAAGATAACACGACCTAGATTCTAAATCACTGGGTGATAGACTACGTTAACAGCCACTTAAACATTATTTCACTTCTTGTGAGGAGGAGGAGGAGGCATTTCGGTTTGATGCTATTTAGTTTACCTGCGTGCCATTTCGATGTTTCGTTTCATTCAACTAGAGGGTGAAGGAACCAGTACTCCCTACCGGATTTAAAAAAATATCGCAATTATTTTCCGTTCAACATCAGAAGAGAAATTAACAGTACTTAGCCTGATTTGAATTCATGGTCGTGTCTTATCCTCACTTATCTTCAGAGAAAGTCTCATGGATTCGGACCCAACACACTAGGACTTACGGTCGAATGGATAGAACACTCCGCCAGTTTGTTCCCTAAACGTATGTAATGAAACTTGAAAATAAAACATACTTTGGATTTTCAAATTGTTACTATAATAATAATAATAATAATAATAATAATAATAATAATAATAATAATAATAATAATAATAATAATAATAATAATAATAATAATAATGTTATAGGATTTACGTACAACTAACAAGATTTTAATGGTTTTCTGAGACGCCAATGTGCCGGAATTTTTCCCCACATGATTTATTTTACGTGCCGGTAAATCTACAGTACCAATACGAGGCTGACGTATTTGAGCACCTTCAAACACCACCGGACCGAGCCAGGATCGAACCTGACAACTTGAACTCGGAAAGCCAGCGTGTTTACCATCTGAGCCACTCTGACCGGTCTATCTAATACTTGTAATAGTTTAAATATTATTTTGAATTCACAGAGGAAATTCGCAGCGTGATCATTTTGTGTAATGTGAGATAATATTGCTGTAATTCCGAATGTCCCTCACGAAATTTTGCCCCTGGGGATGTCTCCGTTTTGCAATAATATGCAATATCTAGTGAACATCTGAGACATGCCAATAAGTGGCACCATCCTGAGAAACATACAGCTGTAGACAGACACTTCGCGTGACGCTGTTTCAACTAGGGCAACTCACAGAATGTGCGTTCTCTACAATTACGCAGTTAGTTGGTCTTAATAGAGTACACTTTGCTAATTCCATTTACTTCAGCCATTCTCTCCGTATATTATTATCCTTACCACAATACCACACAAACATATTATATGTGTCAGCATTACACAATCTTTAATGGACAGATCAATAACATTAGTATAGAATATCTGTTTTCAAAATTGTAAAGAGCAAAGCGGTATCAAGAGCAGAATCTGTGTCATGGCTAAGTTGTCCATATGGCGAGGTGGCACGGTTACCGACCACGTACACCGATCACTAGTAACAATACAAGTGGTATCAGATGCTGAGAGTAGTGGGTCTTTGTTCAGATATATCAAGTTTGTGGGCCGCTGTACTTAACCTAATCTTCCAGTCTTGCTTACTTTCTCTTAATGGACAGCCTATTAAGCCGTTCCGACCTCAGATTCCAGACCACATTATTTTGGCCTGTCGATGCCTTCTCTTCTAGAAAAAAATATTATTTTAGAACAATCTATTCATCCTTCATTCTCTGAACATTATTTTTCCAGTTCTTTTTCTTTTGTGAGATTCTATAATTCAAGGAGAAAATTGACAGCTTCATCCCTTAGTTCTCCGTCTCCATTTTTGTCATTATTTATTATTTATTATTCATTTCACAGTGAAACTGATAGAATGACCATGGCCAAGCTTAATGTTTATAGCATACGATGTTTACCTAGATATAAACTTACCTGGTCATGGTATCGTAGAAGTGCATTACCACGTGGCATTCTGGGCAGATAGAAGAAGCTTTGATAGACCCACAGTTCTTCATCGGCTTTGGTTAGACACGTTTTTGTCCCCAGAGTTTATAGGATAACCAGAAAAACTGTATGACTGATGTGCAAGTCGCCTAAGTTGCGCCAAATCTATGAACTTCCATTATGTTAACCAAGAGTAATTATATAGTTTTTGTAAAAGAAATTAATATTCCCTATGACTCCCTTTTGACAGTGAAGTTGATGACGGGGAGGGGTGTGTGTGTGTGTGTGTGTGTGTGTGTGTGTGTGTGTGTGTGTGTGTGTGTGTGTGTGTGTGTGTGTGTGTGTGTGTGTGAACAGGATGATCAGTGATTTAATTTATTGCATGCTCTCGATTCTTACCCTAATTAGATCAGAATTCGTTTCAAGACACCCTAAAATTACAAATTAAAAATGTTGTCAAATTTTCCTTTGGGAAAATCAAGTGATCAAAAGTATGTCTTGCATATCTCTCAGTTATGGCAATCCATCAACGGTTGCTACGTAACATCGCCTCACATATTTTGTATCACTAATTCCAGATAACCACAAGCAATAAGTAAGACATTTATGTCTAAAATACAACTTAATATTACCGAACCTAATGTAATTTAATTTAAACAAATTTCATCTTTTCCGTAGCCTTCTTCCAATTACCTAAGGTCGACACTGTGTATGGATTTCGCCTAGTGTTATGGTTGGTTTCCTTTTCTGACGTCAGTCCCACGTGGAAGGAAATATTCACTATTACATGTTTCTGTGGCGGTGCGTTGTATTAAGATGAGCAGAAACGCCCACCCGCCGAGCTACAGGAATTAACCAGATAATGTTAAATCCCCGACCCGACAGGGAATCTATCCCGGGGCCATCTGTTATAACACGTTATCCCATTTATATCTAAACGAAAACTGGTGGTACGAATTTTTTTAATATATCAAAGAGTGTCCAAGATGTTCTCAAACATCTGTATTGACATAGGCATGTTTCTTGTATTCTCTGCGCTCTTTCTCGGGGTGAAAAATCTCCTATGTACAGCAATAAGTCAGCTGGCCAGTTTGAGGTATAATGCATCAAGTCCAGTATACTCTCAAAATAAATGGAAGAATTAGTCAAAATTTGAGGAGTGTGTGCTAAAAGTCGAAAGACATAATTTTATTCTTACGTAAAAGAATTTGACCAAGAGTTTAATTCAAAGAACGAGCATGTGAAATAAACACTGAAAACCATTCTTTTAGATCTCATGTAAAATTGGGTAGTTGTGATAAAATGCCCTTTACCTCCGGGGTACGGATGTAGAAATGAAATGTTTATTTTTTTTTAAATATTACAATCGTGCGAAGAAATGCTCGTGCGTATCGATGATCGTGACTTCGGTTTTTGAATACGGTAACTCACAATCTTAGTTTGATTTCTCTGGAATAAATAATCTACAGGCTGCTTTGATATGTTCATAAAGCATTAAGAATGATTAACGTTCGACTCACTGGCTGAATGACCAACGTTGAGGCCTTCGGTTCAGAGGGTCCCGAGTTCGATTCCCGGCCGGGTTGGGGATTTTAATCGCGTATGATTAATTCTTCTAGCTCTGATGCTGGGTGTTTGTGTTTGTCCGAACACTTTCCTCTTCATATTCGGACAACACACTACACTACCAACCACCACAGAAACACGCAATAGTGATTACATCCCTCCATATAGGGTTGGCATCAGAAAGGGCATCCAGGCCGTAAAATGGGGCAAAATTTACAGGTGCGACACAATTCTCATAAGCGACCCCACAGATATGGGAGAAAGGAAGAAGAATAAGAAGACGAAGAAGTTTAATATTGAAGAAGAGAAAATCCGAATATGGTACTTACACCTCAGAACTCACGATTATCAGTCTACAAATTTATTATATTTTAAATGAACCTTACTTATACTTCTGCTTCTCTTCTTCTGAGCTGCCGACTTCTCGAAAATTAAAATAGAACACTATTCGAACTACGAGGATAAACTTCCCTTGTTAAATTCCATGGTGTTGTCGATTTGTTTGTATTAATTTCCTCTTTCTTGTAATATTAATTCAGGAGCTCCATACCTCACATTCCTGGGGCGAAGTGCACGCCTCAAGCCATGGTTAGCTCCCCACCCCGTTCTCTAATTGAAAGTGTCCGATGCTATCTGAGGTGTGGCTAATGAAAGACTAGCGAGCTGTTTCATGCTGGGCTAAGAATTATTAGAAGCCAGATATGTAATTAGATTGACAAATGTACCGCCGAGCTGTGTGGACAGAGGGCTGGCTGGCCCTTCACCGCGTGGGTGGAGCCATCTCCCCTGTTCACTTGGGTAACATAGCCTTCTGTGTTTATATCTGGGGCACCATCACAGGTCTTGCGTCGCTACTTAAAGGTACTTTGTTGTAACCTATTATTACCCTCGATGGCTGTAATAGCTGCCGAGTGTTATCTTGATTCTTTTGTCCCTTCTACATCGTGATCGACAGACGCAATGCGTGTGCGCTCTCTCTGTATACCTGTGGTGTTATGGACCTTTTACTGCAGGACTACAATTGGAATAGAAGCGGCCATGATTTCTACGTGAGGTACCATTCCGGCAATCTCCTGGGGTTGCAGTGGGCAACCTAGAAATTCAACTTTACGGTAGGTGAAGGCATGATTTCATTCCACTTCTCATTTCGGTTATCTTCCACAAGAGATTATAACTTCCAATCAGTCTTAAACTTGGAATGGAAAGCAGGCCAACCATGCGAAAAGCAGCTATGCCGACTCTCTCTCTGTGCGTGTGTGCGTGTGTGTGTGTGTATACCTGTCTGATTCTGATCTGGTCATGCGTTAAATGAGAACTGAAAAGTTGTGTCACTCATGCATATTCTGAAACTCAACATTTCATGTACACACCACACCAACTGCAAAAGAGGGAAAAGCTACCGTTACGTGTTAAAATCCAGATATGGAGAGAGTTGGCTACGCGGTTCCGGGGAGATAGCTGTGAGCTTGCATTCGGGAGGTGATGGGTTTGAATCCCACTGTCGTTCACCCTGAAAGTGATTTACCGTAGTTTTCCATTTTCACAGCAGGGAAATGTTGAAACTCTAAATTAAGGGCTCTGTTGCTGCCTTGTCAGTCCTAACCTTTCCCCATCCCTCGATATCTTAGTGCGACATTAAACAACTTGCATTAAAGTAAAATGAAAAGGCAGCCTGTTATTTACAGTCATTAATAATAATAATAATAATAATAATAATAATAATAATAATAATAATAATAATAATAATAATAATAATAATAATGGTGTGTTGCCTCCAAGGAGGCCTGGTGCAGATCTTTCAAGTTGGCGCCGTTTAGATGGCCTGGGCGTCTGTGAATATGGGACCCTACCTATGGCGAAAGAAAACCAAACTCCATGAAGCTACAGCCCAGACAGACCTTGGACTACCAAGTGACCGTTGCTAAACCCGAAGGCCTGCAGATTACGAGGTTTCGCGTGGTCAGCACGACGAATCATCTTGGCTTTCTAGACCTACGCCACCATATCTCAGTGAAATAGCACCTGAATTGTTCTCATGTAGAACGAGTGAACCTGAACCAGCCCTTATATCCAAATAAAAATCCCTGACCTAGTCGAGAATCGAACACTATCCTCCCGGAAAGACACGCTACCCCTTGACAACGGGGCCTACCTACCGTACCTTAAAATTGAACAACTCTTCGTTTGCACTGCATTACGCATTTTTAACGTCTTTAATTACCACCGTTCCATAAGTACCGCAATCTGTGCCAAATGTAAACGTTCCTAAACGTCTTTCTTCCCGGATGAGTACGCAAAGGCTGAAAGTATAAACTTGTATTTCTCAATCAGAAAGTCGAATACTTCTTAAAATATTTGTTTTAATTGGCATGGTGTTTCAAAGTCTTTAAATCTTTAGCATCAAGCTCGGCCAATGTTGTATATCGCCGTTGCGTCTCGAAATACCGCTACAGTATGCGACAGTGTTGAGGGGAGCAATACTGGCCCGCAGCACATGTATCACTTCGAACGAAAATTCGTTGATAGACTGAATCTTAGATGACAAAACCTTTGTGGTCAGAGTTCGAAGCTGAAATATGATAACATAGCGATTTTCTTAGGCGCAACGACATTTAGCTCGGGTTGGTATCTGTACAAACATAACTGTAATACACTGACTGACAGAGCAAATGCAACACCAAGAAGGAGTGGTCAGAACTTTATGCCAATTGCAGGGTAGACTGACGTCACTGAGGTATGCTCATGATGTGAAATGCGCCGCTGTGCTGCGCACGTAGCGAACGATAAATGGGACACGGCGTTGGCGAATGGCCCACTTCGTACCGTGATTTCTCAGCCGACAGTCATTGTAGAACGTGTTGTCGTGTGCCGCAGGACACGTGTATAGCTAAGAATGCCAGGCCGCCGCCAACGGAGGCATTTCCAGCAGACAGACGACTTTACGAGGGGTATGGTGATCGGGCTGAGAAGGGCAGGTTGGTCGCTTCGTCAAATCGCAGCCGATACCCATAGGGATGTGTCCACGGTGCAGCGCCTGTGGCGAAGATGGTTGGCGCAGGGACATGTGGCACGTGCGAGGGGTCCAGGCGCAGCCCGAGTGACGTCAGCACGCGAGGATCGGCGCATCCGCCGCCAAGCGGTGGCAGCCCCGCACGCCACGTCAACCGCCATTCTTCAGCATGTGCAAGACACCCTGGCTGTTTCAATATCGACCAGAACAATTTCCCGTCGATTGGTTGAAGGAGGCCTGCACTCCCGGCGTACGCTCAGAAGACTACCATTGACTCCACAGCATAGACGTGCACGCCTGGCATGGTGACGGGCTAGAGCGACTTGGATGAGGGAATGGCGGAACGTCGTGTTCTCCGATGAGTCACGCTTCTGTTCTGTCAGTGATAGTCACCGCAGACGAGTGTGGCGTGGGCGTGGAGGAAGGTCAAATCCGGCAGTAACTGTGGAGCGCCCTACCGCTAGACAACGCGGCATCATGGTTTGGGGCGCTATTGCGTATTATTCCACGTCACCTCTAGTGCGTATTCAAGGCACGTTAAATGCCCACCGCTACGTGCAGCATGTGCTGCGGCCGGTGGCACTCCCGTACCTTCAGGGGCTGCCCAATGCTCCGTTCCAGCAGGATAATGCCCACCCACAAACTGCTCGCATCTCCCAACAGGCTCTACGAGGTGTACAGATGCTTCCGTGGCCAGCGTACTCTCCGGATCTCTTACCAATCGAACACGTGTGGGATCTCATTGGACGCCGTTTGCAAACTCTGCCCCAGCCTCGTACGGACGACCAACTGTGGCAAATGGTTGACAGAGAATGGAGAACCATCCCTCAGGACACCATCCGCACTCTTATTGACTCTGTACCTCGACGTGTTTCTGCGTGCATCGCCGCTCGCGGTGGTCCTACATCCTACTGAGTCGATGCCGTGCGCATTGTGTAACCTGCATATCGGTTTGAAATAAACATCAATTATTCGTCCGTGCCGTCTCTGTTTTTTCCCCAACTTTCATCCCTTTCGAACCACTCCTCCTTGGTGTTGCATTTGCTCTGTCAGTCAGTGTATGTTCGAAGTTAAAATCTTTAGTGATGTTAATATCATATTTGTTAGCATAGCCTTAGAGCTTTAAGACCAGTATTTCTCCAACTCCTTGGCTGAATGGTTAGTGGTGAGGCCTTCGGTTGAGAGGGTTGCTGGTTCGATTATCGAACGGGTTGGGGAGTTTAATCTCGACTGATAATTCTTCTTGCCCGAAAATGGATGTTTGTGTTTGTACCAAACCTTTCCTCTTCATATTCAGACAACACACCTCACTACCATCCACCACAGAAACACGCAATAGTGGTTACGTGCCTCCGCATAAGGTTAGTGTTAGGAAGGGCATCCGGCCATAAAACAAGTCCTCATGTGCGACACAGTTCGCAGCCGCGAGCCCACAGTACTTAATTGTATGTGGACACTGCATAAAGAGAGAGTTTAGCCAAAGTGGTATGTAAGCTAACAATATATGATTTTTCTCTCTTTCAGCAAAGAAGGAAATAACCTGGGACTAATATTATATATAACGTATCCTGATTCAATCATGGTCCGATATAATGTCATTAACGTAACTTGTATTTTGAAACATATCGTTTCATGTTTTCGTCTGTTTATTGAGGAATAATTGAGGTTTTCTCCTAGAGACGAAACCTGAAAGTGCTGGAGAATGATAGTGAAGCGAAATAGACAACCATGGTTCAAATCCAAGCAAGACATGTAGGATTTTTGAAATGTAATGACACGTCCCTGTTGTTCGGAATCAAAGTATAACTGGAGGTCTGGTCAGTAAAACCCTGTTTTCTTCCTTTCTTGACCTCATCTGACTCCATTATCAAAGACGATTTCAAATATTTATATTCACAGCTACAAACAACGAGTTCATGCTCTCCAGTAATCGTTTCCCGTTCCTAGTTTGTGTGTATGTTTGTTTGTTTGTTTGTTTGTTTGCATACTAAGTAACACAGCCTGGAGATCAAAGAAATTCCTAGCTCGAAATACATTGTCATTAACTCGTTATCTATTATAAAAATCTCCATCAGTTGCAATTTTCCTCATGTGTTGCGCCTTGCAGGAATGTGCTGAAAGTGAGACCTGCAGTGCCCTACTTGCATAAGCAAGAACTTATCAGCGAATTATCATGCTCCCATGCATAGAAGTAAGTGTGTATAACACACATTAAGATCGTGCTAAACAAGCTGTGAGACATTAACATATCTTTCTCAATATGTTTGTTCTCTTTGTTAATTGCCACTAATTATAGATTCGTACGACCTAGATTACTGTAATTACGAAAATCTCTTGAGGCTGTCCCTAACGCCTTACTTTGGCATAAATATGTTACACATATATTAGCAATTATACGTCACTCTAACATCTCTCGCGGCTTTTGGAGACACTGAGGTACAGGAATTTTGTTGTGCGGGATTCGTTCACGTGCCGGTAAATATACCAAAATGATATGTTTCTATCTAATGATCACCGGACTAATTTGGGATAAAAGCCGATAGCTTGGGTTGAGAAAACCAGCTCTCTACCATCCGAGCCATTCACCCCTGCCATATGTAACACAATAGTTAACAGCATGCTCATATTTATTTATTTATTTATTTATTTATTTATTTATTTATTTATTTATTTATTTATTTATTTATTTATTTATTTATTTTACTTTCGTTTTGGCCATCTACGGACCACGTTTGACAATTTCTGCATTATTTTTATTATTGTCTTCTCCATTATCTGCCAGCTTTTCATCCTTTCACCTACTTCCTTGTTCTGTATAGGATTTTCGTATTCTCACTAGTGTCTCCCCAGTCTCCTGGAAACCGCGGAAAATTTTGACCAGTTATCTGAATCAATTTCTGTCCTTTATATTGACTTCCTCAACCGCCATCTCAGTCAAGTCCAACGCCATTTCTGGAAACCATTTTAACTCTACCTTCCCCTTCCTGAAGAAGTAAAAAATTATGACCATCAGGTTATCATCCATTCTCAACGAGTATCCATAGGACTGCACCATTCTTCTCCTTATCAATTGAACCATTCGTTCTGTTCTTTGATACAATTCTTGAATAGATTCGAGTTTCCTCTCCCCATTTTCTTTTTACATTTAGGCCTACAGTTTTCCTGATCCTCTATTAAGGGTATCTTCAGCCTCACCTTTCCCAATCATATCCAATATTTCTGCTTCACACAGGCCCTCAGGTTTAACAACAGTGTCTAGATGACTTAGTTTAGCCCCATTCGATAGAAACATTTTGTTGTAAATGTTTCTCGTTAGTCGAAATGCCATTTTCATTTTTCTCGTCCGCTCTTTAATGGCATTCTTTTCCGACCCATTCTGTTGCAGTTTTTGCCCAAACTATACATAAAACTCTTAACTCTCCTTATTTATTGTCCCCTAAATTCATCAGCTTAGGGACCTCTTTAATGTTGGTCATAAGCTCAGTGTTCTAAAAAGAAACTTGGAACCAAGTTTTCTTAGCTAGCATGTCATAAATTTGTATCCCTATTCTTATCATTTTTCTTATTCTTTTTCTTTTTCTATCATGCCAAATCAAAAAGCGCGTGGAAACTTATTCATTGGCTTAAAGATTTTCGCCTTCCTAATCTCCCAAAATTCTGCATGAACTCACTGTGTTGCCTCTTCCGTTCTTCTGACCACTTTGTACCAGTCCTGCTGCTAGTTTTCACTATAAATTTGTGTTTATTTACAGAGGTACTGGGGACTTTTCATGATTGTTCACGATGTCTTCCCTGATGTTCAATTCATTCAAGTCTTCTCTTTTTTCCTCCAGCCAATTTAATATCCTGTTTTGGGAATTGATTACATTTAATAATCAATGTGTAGATAAACAGGCCTAAGCCCAGTT
This sequence comes from Anabrus simplex, assembly GCF_040414725.1. Taxonomy (NCBI): domain Eukaryota; kingdom Metazoa; phylum Arthropoda; class Insecta; order Orthoptera; family Tettigoniidae; genus Anabrus; species Anabrus simplex. Next base: position 97,039,802 of record NC_090271.1, on the reverse strand, counting down.
ATGTTCCTTCTTGACAAATCAGATTTAAACTATATCAAAAGAAAATTAATAAGAATAATATAAGAATGAAAAAACACGATTGAAAATTAAATTTCAAATGAAGAACATAATAATATAGGCTACTAGCTGATGTACCTGTGCTTCGCTACGGAACTCTACATTTCAACCGAGCTCGATAGCTGCAGTCGCTTAAGTGCGGCCAGTATCCAGTAATCGGGAGATAGTGGGTTCGAGCCCCACTGTCGGCAGCCCTGAAGATGGTTTTCCGTGGTTTCCCATTTTCACACCAGGCAAATGCCGGGGCTGTACCTTAATTAAGGCTACGGCCGCTTCCTTCCACTTCCTAGGCCTTTCCTATGCCATCGTCGCAATAAGACCTATCTGCGTCGGTGCGACGTAAAGCAAATAGCAAAAAAAAAGAAATCTACATTTCATACGGAATTCTAGGTTAGGTAGTCTACACGTTGTAAGATTGTATTAAATTGCATAGCTCTTTACGTTACCATAGAAACGCGACGGGGAAGTCACCAAACGTACACTATGTGATCGAAAGTATCCGGACACCTGGCTGAACTGAACATTTGCACACCGTATGTAACATCACTTATTAGTTAATATTTGTTTCTGTGGATGTACTTCAAGCTAGAGATAGAGAGAAGGTAGGCGAAGGCAGAGTGGGTCTCGGCCCACAACTGGGCACGGCTGGTCCGTGGTTCGACAGTTCTGCACTCCGTCCGGCCAACCGAGCAGAGGAGGGGTGGCCACGGCTCAACCGTGGCTCTATGCCTCTGTATTCGGGAGAGGGGCTGGTCTCCACCATCAGCTGTCCTGAGAATGCGTTTTCGTGGGTTTTCATTCTGGTGCACTAAGGCGAATGCTGGGACAGTTCCTAGTATAGACCACGGCCGCCAACCCCCTCACCTTTTCCGCACATCTCCTTCTCCGATACAAATCTTCTGGCCTGAGAGACAGCGTCAACATATAGGAGACTAGGGCTGGGTGGAGTCGAGCGTTTGTTAGGTAAATGTGTAAATGTTACGGAAGGGAAAACACGATTGCGATCTACGCGCATAGGACAGATTTCCTGCACGCAAGTGTACAGTTTTCACATTATCTAATATTTATGGAGATATTTGGAAGTTTGTGAAAATGGAACAATTGTGAATATCTCTGTAATTATTCCTCGTGCGGTAAAGATGCAAGATGCAATGGAAAAATTATACTTTGGATAAATTTTGTTACGTACTGCTTTTCAAAAGGGGCTGCCTGGCCGAGGCGGTAAAAGCGTGCTCGGTTCGCCCGGAAGGGCGTGGGTTCGAATCCCCTCAGGAAGTTGTAAAATTTAAGAAACGAGATTTCCACTTCAGGAGGTGCACATAGCCCTGAGGTTCACTCAGCCTACACCAAACATGAGTACTGGGTTAATTCCTGGGGGCAAAGGCGGCCGGGCCTAGAGGTAACCTCTCTACCCCATCAAGTGCCGAGGTTACGAATAGTGGAAGCCTTTACCTTCCACCACTCCAAGGGCCTTCATGGCCTCTACGGAGATGACTTTGCTTTGCTTTTCTTTTCACTGCTTTTCAAAAGAGCTGGCATTAATTCCGCCTTTTGTCATTTCTTGGTGAAAGCACCACTTTTCCGCCTCTCTGTTGGTACAGGCCAGAGCAAAATGCAGTTTCCAACAAATTCTCAGACCCATTTTTTTTTCATTTTTCTACAATCTACTTAACGTCGCACCGACGCAGGAAGGTGTTATGGCGACGACGGGATAGGAACGAGCTAGGAGTAGGAAGTAAGAGACCGTGGTCTTAATTAAGGTACAAGGCCGGCACTTGTCTCATGTGAAAATGGGAAACCACGTGAAACCATCTTCAGGGCTGCCGACAGTGGGGTTCGAATCCACTATCTTGGCTGATGGCTACGTGATCCAAACCGCACAGCCACCTGCTCAGTGAAATCTCGGTCTCACCCATGCCCCTGACAATGTGGAAGCTGCTGTGTTATGGATGGTGCCACAGTGGTGCTGGTCCAGTGTGGAAAGCAACAGCAAACTACCTTACCCTTCGTATTGCCTAGTACGCTTCATTTTGGCGCCGCAATTGTGTTTTTTTTTCGCTTTCCCTGTAACTGCATAACCTTTGCTGGCGATATTTGCGGATCTAATGAGACTCCGGGCTAATAGATTAACGAATATATTTAAAGGAGAAATTTGATATTTTCTGACTTCCTCCTTTAATATTGGTGCCCCACTGCATAGTAATCAAATAATATAAAGACCAATACATGGCTCTTATATTCCTGGACGCAAATCCTGATTTTTGAGAAAATCTGCAGAGACCTGTCCAAACAAACTCGAAGAGATAAAAATTAAACTGAGCCTACTTTCGATATTTTATAAACACAGCAGGCAACTGGACTCTCAAAGCTTCCTCCATGAACAGATTTGAAATGTGCTTACGTAGGAGAATGCTCAGAACACCCTAGACAGATATTGTAGCCAATAACGAACTGTTAAGGTGAGCTAGATCTGAGCTTGAGCATACATCAAAGCCAGGAAAACAGCGTATTTAGGCCATGTTCTACAAGGTAGAATGTACGGGCTTCTACATCTCACATTACAAGGAAAGATAGAAAGCAAACAATGAGTTCATAGACCACCTGTGTCATGGCTCCAAAGGATCAAAGACTGGACTTGCATCAACAACTCTTCACTTTAGCTAAAGAAACGCGTGCTTTCTCCAGGGTGATTGCCAACGTCTGGGGGACCGGATATGGCACTTGAAGAAGAATAAAAAATGAAATGAACTGTGAGGTAAAAATTTGAAGTGTATTGACAAAATTATAATTTTCTGGACACAACAAAGGAGGGCAAGATGCCAAAGAATATCATCACCACCCAGGATAAAGCCACTGTACCTTGGATTTATACTACTTTCATTAGCCTGTGCCCGGTTAAAAGAATTTCTCGCTTGAATCATCTCTGATTAGCAATTCACAACGTGGCGGGCGAACTATCTCTCGTGTAGAGCAGCTCCGCACATTACGCAAGTTATGAGAACAACAAGGCTGGTATCACTTACTACTGTGTAGGATTAAGATGAATGGGGCTACATGGAACATAATTAGTCTGGAGGAGATGCGCATTTCGAATTTAAATGAGTCATTATTAAGTTAACAAAGCGTAATGTCTGGGAGCCGCCCAGTCTTCCGAGTGCTGTCATCCATCCTCCAGCCAGATACACAATGATATTTCCACCAGCACTTGTATCCGAAACAAGGCCTGCACCCTCGTTGACGGGTTAGTTTTTAAATGCAGCAGTTGTGCGATCTAGTGAAGATAAATTGCAGCAGAAGAGACAAATCACAACTTATTTTTCTGCTTCCCCTTTTTTCTTGTTCTAAATTTTTTAGAAAATGCTTTACGTCTCACCGACACAGGTAGCTCTTATGGGGACGACGGGATAGGAAAGGGATAGGAGTGGGAAGGAAGCGACCGTAGCCTTAACTTAGTTAGAGCCCCAGCATTTGTATGGTGTGAAAATGGGAAACCACGGAAAACCATCTTCAAGGTTACCTACAGTGGGGCTCGAACCTATATATATATATGCTGGCACGGAGGTTTATAGACTGATTAGGTGCATAATTAATTATTTAAATGAAATAATGTAAAAAATAGTAAACTCGTGTCCTCATCCCGAGGTGGTGCACCTCTTTTCAAGCACACCTTAAGGAGGTGAGCTGCATGTACCATTTCAACCGCATACTAACACTCCTTCCATTCTTAAATTTATGGCAGTACCTAGAATCGAACCCGGGCCCCCGAGGACAGCAACTAATAACACTAGCCGTTACGTTACGGAGGCGGACAGAATGTACCGAAGATTACATACTGTTGAAATTTATTGTGATGGCTCTGAAAGAGTTTGCATAGTTAATTATAATTTCCTTTTAAACTACGTTGCTTTTGTAAAGAACTTTGTACTTATATTTGCTGATATTATTTACTAGACAACATTTGCTCCCGTAAAACGGGCACTCTTGAGCTCACTTAGGGCCGGCTCGACTGCCTCGGAGAGAGAATGTCCGACATTCTTCCACTAGTTATAACGCCATTTCACTTTTTTTTTCTTGCAAGTTGCTTTACGTCGCACAGACACAGATAGGTCTTAAGGCGACGATGGGACAGGAAAGGGCAAGAATGGGAAGGAAGCGGCCGTGGCCTTAATTAAGATACAGTCCCAGCATTTGCCTGGTGTGAAAATGGGAAACCACGGAAAACCATCTTCAGCGCTGCCGACAGTGGGGTTCGAACCCACTATCTCCCGAATACTGGCCGCACTTAAGTGTCTGCAGCTATCGAACTCGGTGCTGTACGTTTCTAGGGTGCCCTCTGCGCCTTCAGTTCTCGATGGCAAAAGCTTTCTGTACTAGACGGTGTTCATCAATCACGTCTTCTGACGTGGCCGTACCAATTTTTAAGCGTGAGAACTGCGGGGCACTTGCTTCCGGCACGTTGAAATACTCCGCTGAACAAAATTCCTGACAATTTGGTAAAGGGAGATATTTGATATTTCCCTACATTTGCCCCCATAATATTGCGACCTTATTGTATAATAATAATAATAGTAAAAATAATAATACGCCTCTGTGGAGTAGTGGTTAATGTGATTAGCTGCCACCCCCGAAGGCCCGAGTTCGATTATCGGCCCTGCCATGAAATCTGAAAAGTGTTTCGGTGCTGGAGCGGGGTCCAATCAGCCTCGTGAGGTAAACTGAGTAGAGGGTTGTTCAGTTCCCACCTGTCCCTTCCAATCTTCCCAACCCCACCCCCGCACCACAAGGTTCTTGTTCAGCATAGCAGGTGAGGCTATCTGGGCGAGGTACGGGTCCTCTTTCCCAGTTGTATCTCCCGACCCAAAGTCTCATGCTCTAGGTCACCGCCCTTGAAGCGGTGGTGGTGGAATCCGTTACTGAGTCCAATGGGAAAACCAACCCTTGGAGGGTAAACGGATTAATAATATTAATAATAATAATAATAATAATAATAATAATAATAATAATAAATCCTATTGCATATCCCGGCTACCCCGGAACTTGAATACCGAGTTTGGAGAAATTCTGTTTCGATGTTTTCCCACGATCATCATCACTCATCTGCGTTTAGGATTGTCGCCCGGGTGGAAGATTTCACTATCGGTTATTTACCTAGTCTTTTCTCAAATTATTTTTAACTTGGAAATTTATGTAACATCTCAGTAATTCCTATTTACTCTTCCTATAAACGAATTTGTCCTCAAGATGTCCAGTTTCATCATTCCTGCTTTCGTCATTCCACTTCATCTAAGCACCGACAGCTCGGAACATACCGCTTTTTGGAGAAGCTGATCTACTTACTGCCAACATTTCCCAGCCCGAATTGTACAACATTCACGTAACAAACAATCAAATATTGAACAGACATACTATCGTTCTTTGGGTACTTATTTTGAGATAAAAACTGAGAAGGCAAAATTTGAAGCATGTGGACAAAATGGGCCTTAGAGGGTGACAATTTATATTGGTAAAGAAGAGTCTAGCGTCCATCTCTGTGGTGTAGTGGTTAGTGTGATTAGCTGCCACCCCCGGAGGCCCGGGTTCATTTCCCGGCTCTGGCACGAAATTTGAAAAGTGGTGCGAGGCCTGCAACGGGGTCCACACAGCCTCGGGAGGTCAACTGAGTAGAGGGGTGTTCGATTCCCTCTTCAGGAATCGTGGAAGTGGTTTTTCGTGGTCTCCCACTTCTCCAGGCAAATGCCGGGATGGAACCTAACTTAAGGCCATGGCCGGTTTCGTCCCTCTTCCTTGTCTAGCCCTTCCATACTCCCCCCCCCCCATAAGGCCCCTGTTCAGCATAGCAGGTGAGGCCGCCTGGGCGAGGTACTGGTCATCGTCCCCAATTATATCCCCCGACCCAGAGTCTGAAGCTCCAGGACACTGCCCTTGTGGCGGTAGAGGAGGGATCCCTCGCTCAGTCCGAGGGCAAAATCAACCCTGGAGGGTAAACAGATGAAGGAGAAGAAGAAGAATTGTCTAGCATCCTCTCCTGCATGCTTTTAGTAACAAGTCGCCTACCTCTCTCTATGACGCCGAATCTTTAATCACATTGCGCTGGGTTAGCTTACGTCTCCTTATTTTCTACTATGAGAGCAAATTTCATTAGGGACGGTTATTTCTGATCTATTCCTCATTGTCGAACCGTATGTAATATCACTTATTAGTTAATATTTGTTTCTCCGGATATATATCAAGCTAGTCGTAGAGAGAAGTAAGTAAGGGCTTGGTGGAGTCGGGCGTTTGTTAGGTAAATGTGGAAACGTTGCGGAAGGAAAAACACGATTGCGATCTACGGGCATAGGACTGATTTTATTCATGCAAATATACACTTTTCAGATAATATAATATTTACGGAGATATTTGGAAGTTTATGAAAAATGCAATAATCGTAAATATGTTCGTTATTATGTCTCATTCGGCAAAGATGAATGAAATAGATGAAAAATTATAGTTTTTTCCTTGTATTTAGCTTTCGGAAAATTCGTCCATTCGTTCTATTCGACTGATTTGCCTCATTTTTCTGTTATTCTCCCCGGAATTTACTTAGCAGGTTGCTAAGCGACTAACACTTTCATTAATATTCTGATATATGTGATTGTCATCCTCACTAATGTAACTGCATGCAGCTATGTTTGATTACTACATGTAAAGCCACAGATATACACTTCCTTTGATTACGGAAGTATACTATCAAATACTATTCCCTGCTAAATACTACTTGATTCTCTGATCTTTCCCAGCTTCCAAATGTATTCGATGGATTAGAGAGCGTTCCGAATAACTTACATGCTGCTAAGAGGAAAAAGTCTACGTACAAACGGACCCTATTATGACATACGCCTTAGACATTATCTGGGAACACCTATCAGAGGATAACCTTGCTACACTAGAAAGAGTGAAGGCTACGTATCTTAAAAAAGGTTCTCTCTCTGGGAAAAACTGCTCCTTAGACACTAAGCTATGAGCTCACAAGACAACCGTTCTATGTAAAAGAACTGCGATTAAACATACCATTGTTTCCTATGACAAAATACCAAGCTTTTCATCAAGAACTTCAGAATAATAGAGTGAATATATGGATAGATTTTTACCAAACAGACGGCAAGATGATGTCAGAATGGATGGATTCTGACTACGAAATGCCGAATTTCATAACGCGCTTCTTATTGAACGTCCATAAAACCATTGGAAAGGGCAAGGAATATAATAAGACTACAACAGGCATATCACGACGAGTCTCTGACCTATTTATAACGAATACTACGCAGCAGCACGGGTCCTTTAGTCTCGTACTGAAAGGGTACATTTTTTATCAACGGTATGTAGTTGTAGACAGGATACTGTATATGCTTTTGGGCTTATGCCGTATCAAGAAAATAAGGTGAAATTCTTTACGTTTCGCAGAGAACTGTGCTCTGCGTCATCAGAAGAAAATTTCGACTTTCCACGAGAAAGACTTCTTAAACAACGACTCTTTGAAATTAAGAAGTTATAATAGAAGTGGAAACGGTACGTTCATTCGTTACCAGATGACTCCCCGGACGTAGCACAGCGCTAGTGTTCGAAGCGGAAGCTTGTGCCTTTTTATTTTCTGGAGGCTACCGGTTCGAGTCCCTTTCAGGTCATGGACATTTGTCTGGATCTGAGCACTGATTCGAGGTCCACTCAGGCTACTTGATTACTATTCAGAAGCTATCTGACGGTAAGATAACGGCCCTGATCTAAAAAGCCAAGAATAACGGCCGAGAAGACTCGTCGTACCGACCACACGACACCTCGTAATCTGTAAGCCTTCTGGATGAGCAGCGGTCGCTTTGTAGGCCATGGCCCTTCGGGCCTGTTGCGCCATGGGGTTTGGTTTCTTTTTTTAATTTGTGAATAACTAAATATACTACTGCTAATATAATATTATTATTATTAATTTGAATTAGGTAGTATATCAAGGGAAAGCAACTGGCTGTCATCCAGAACATGAGCTCGTCCTGATTTTCGTTCACCTGCATGGAACGTGGAGAACAATATTGCTGTAATTACGAGTGTGAATATCACGAGATGTTGAAACTGAAGTGTGTGGGCAATGAAAGTTACCCAAGGAACATCAGTCACGTATCACACATCTCGCTGGACCGGTCACGAAGTAATAACCATAAACTTGTTGATGATGAGATCCTCCAGGAAGTAGGTAGGACTTCATCATTCTGTCACGTTGACAAGTTGGGGCAGAGAACACGGTAGCTGACAGCCAATTAGAGCGAGTTTTTCACGAGCTACTTATAGACATGTAGAGGGGTTGACCAATGTTGAGGCAGTCGGGAAGTTGCTAAAGTTTCTAAAACCGCTAAGTTCTGCTTAACAAAGCAGACTCGGTGGGGGTGTTGGCAAACTGACTCAGGAGATAAACCTTGCTTCCCACAAAGCTGTGAAGCAAAACTGAGATATCACTGATTTAAAGTTTGAGAATAGATTAAGGATTATTTCATTCCAAGGCATCTAATCATTTGCTAGACTGGATGAGAATCGTTCGAACACCAACATTCCTGTAGGAAATTTGAACCTCCAAATTCCTAATGACATGATCAGCGTGTAATTTGCTCGTGGGAATTCAGTGTAGCAAGTTGATAACTGGTTATCTTCTGTATTATTATAACTTTTTCTCTCGAAAATATCTTGAGGCCTCCCTATTGGTTTTCTGCCCCTGACAGTTCGTTCAAAACTATTTTTTGCAGTCCCCTTTAAATTCATACTTTTCTTATTACGATATCATTGCCATTCGATCTGGCTCCTTTACGAAACAAGCCGATGGTCTACATCCTTCGTTTTTTCTTGGCAAGAACGGAGGTCTTCATTTCAGTTGGCGGGAGATGAATTTTCGTTCACCCAGACACTATTACGGTTTGCAAACTACGGGTTAAGATCCATGCAGAATATGATTTATGGAGAGTGATTTTGGAACGCTGAGCAAAATTTCTACCTCGAAGTATCTCATGAACAAAGTGGTTGAAGTTTGCAGCTGCTTATTTCCTAGGACAGTTTTCTTGTTGTAGGCCGATGTCCGAAAAACAGAACCTACCTAAAAAAATTAAGTTATTTTTATTATTATTATTATTATTATTATTATTATTATTATTAATTTTATTATTATTATTATTTATTATAATTATTATACAATTTGCTTTACGCCGCACTGAAACAGATAGGTCTTATGGTGACGATAGGATAGGAACGAGCTAGGAGTGGGAAGGAAACGACCGCGGCCTTAATTAAGCTACGGCATCTGCCTGGTATGAACATGGGAATCCACGGAAAACCATCTTCATTGCTGCTGACAGTGGAGTTCGAACCCATTATCTCCCGAATGCAAGGTAATAGCTTCGTGACCTAAACCACGAGGCCACTTGCTCGGTGTTATTGACACTACTTATTCTTTAATGTCCAACTCTCAGTTAGACTGCACCAGAATTTCTATTCATCCCATAGCCAACTTTTATGGGTCTAGTTTGTTCTTTGTTATTTGCTTCTTTCATTTTCAGTATCATCATATCGTCGTTAAAAATTAAATCATTTATTATTTGGTCTTATTATTTTACTGTTTGCAATACCTCCTCCATTAAAATGAAGATAAGTGGTGACAGGTAGATTCCTTGTTGGATTACACCTTTTTCAAACCAATTTGACCTCCTGTCCTGAATTTGCATGCTGCTATTTCACAATATCGTAACCTTACTTGACATAGCATTACGGCTAATTTCTTAAGTCTTCCTTAAGGATAATTGCACAGTACAAAATCATATGCCCTGTCAAAGTGGAGGACTATGGCTATAAACATTTTATTTCTTACTAACTTACTTACTTACTTGTCAAGGATCATCCTCGTGGAAAAAATCCATCAGAGTAGCCGTGGCCTCCAAGTTCTGACGAAGAATACACACCGAGTGATAGGCAGTGCCGAAATAAAATATGAGCTGGAGTGTATGGGGTTGAAATTTTATTGTTGAACTTTTTACTTATAAACTAATGCACACATCTTCAAAACAAAGTAAATTTGCAATGGGTTTTTGTATGAGAAGTAAAGTAAAATAAACACGGGAAATTCCACTTAAAGTGAAATAGCAACAGAAAATAAACTTACTTTCTTCAAGTACGGAAATTTTAAGATAGACGTAATAATAGTTCCTAAATCAAGATTATATAAGTAACATTTTCATAAACATAACATCACTCACAGTAAAGGTAGTTACATTTATTGCATAATGTTATTTTTCTTGACTTCCAAAGCAAAGTCATCTCCGTACAGGCTATGAAGGCCCTTGGAGAGGTGGAAGGTAAAGGCTTCCACTATTCGTAACCGTAACCTCGGCACTTTATGGAGTAGAATCGTTAGCTCTACGCCCGGCCGCCTTTGTGCCCAGGAATTAACCTGGTACTCATTTTCGGTGTAGGCTGATTGAACCTCAGGGCCATATGCACCTACGGAAGTGGAAATCTCGTTTCTTCAATTTTACGTCTTCCTGACGGGGATTCGAACCCTCGTTCTTCCGGGCGTACCGAGCACGCCTTTACCGCCTCGGCCAGGCAGCCCCTTTTCTTGACTTTCGAGGCCCATATTTACAGAAAATTGGGTAAGGGTTTGTTTTCTCAAATACAATATTCACATTACAATGATATATGAGTATTGTGTCTTGTTTGGGATATTATTATTATTATTATTATTATTATTATTATTATTATTATTATTATTATTATTATTATTATTATTTCTTATGGCAGAGAAAAGATTACATGGATAAATTAAAGCCTTGCTTAAACAAAGTGTTTCAAATAAACATCAGACACAAAAACTGCAGTCAACATATTTTCGAGCTGCACATCCAGTTGATAGTTTCGCCAGTCGTTCTTTGTGTCTCGTCTAAGGTCCCCTTAAACTTACAGTACATAACGGACATTCCATTACCACTTGATTCCTACACTAACAATAGGGTGCTCAGCTTTTTTCCACATATGAAGTCAGAACTTTGACCTACCGTATTCGGTTGAGGGAAGTCCTGGTTCTCCTAGGTAGACTGAAACCATGTGGGCGGATGACAGGATCTGCTACCAGTCTCAACTGGTTACGGTTTGAGGTGATTAAATCTTCGCGCCACGCTTTACCTAAACTGAATTAGGTTTGAATCAATCATTTTGTTAGTTTCCATGGAGGCTTTTATTTCAGTTTTTCAGGCTTTTTTGCATACAGCCCTGATGAACGAGTAATTTTCGATTTCCCAAATATTTCTGCCATGTTTTATTATTGAGAAAATTAAAATATTTTTAATAAATGTCTGGATGCATCAATTCTTTCAGTTTATGCAGTTGAATAAATCCACGTTGTCAAATTTATTTGGAGGCCGTGAATGATATATTAATCAAATATTAGTAATTATTAAGGTGAGGTTGAGGTCACAGAAGGAGCACGTAGCTGGAAGCAATGCAGCGCGTGTTCAATTGAAGTGTTGCAGATATGACAGGTCGTGCAGGGTTGTATAAAAACAGGCTTGAGTTTCGAAAACCGAACAAATAAATTGACTTCTATTAAATTACAGGAAAAAACACTAAGCATATGTGAATGTAATACTTCTGGTACTTTGAAGAATAACCCGTAGTGAGTTCAGAAATATATTTTATAATGTGGGAAATTAGTCAAATTTAATAAATATATTTTCAGAACTTGTCAATAAATATCTAAATTCACTGGATGGTTATTATTGTACTCTATATGGTATTATAAGTAGTGGAGTCATTAAGTTCGTGGACTGGTCGTCTAGTGTCGCTAAGTGAAGTTGAATGTCAGCGGAGGATCTTGAGAATGTCTTAGTTTGAGCAACGGGTAAACGTTAGGCAAATCCGCTAGTGAAACGTTTGAGATGATCAATTTGAAATCCCCCGGATCACCACGACGGAAAAAAGACACGAAAAGACAGGTCCAAAGACTATATGATCCTAGCACTCTCACCGCCAGTCCAGGAACATACCGACTGCAGTACGTACACTGGTATACACTGTGTTGCCTAAACTGTAGGCGCCAATCCACGAACTGACTGTAGTAGTATTTATAAGTGAAAATATATGAAGGTACTGCCGTTAAAAGGGCTAGGATCGGGAACGGAGCAACTTTGGTACAGAACCAGCATTTCCCTGATGTGTGAACGAGAAACCACGAAAAACTGTCTTCAGGACTGCCAACCTTGGGGTTCGAACCCACGATCTGCAAACTGACAGTTACAGTTCGTGACACAAACCGCACAGTCACTCACTCGGTTGACCTATATTTCGTAAGTCCCTGAAACATATCAACAATAACATTGGGTATTGATACCTGAGGTGTGTTTTGTCGCTTCTGCTGCTACCCATCTCTACTAAATGGCGTTAATGCTGTACTTACAAAGTCTAACCTATTAACGACGGATACACAACAGAGATATTTCAGTTACACTGAATTTTGGGCAGAATTATTGGGCAAATAAATATATGTATCTGTTGGCAAAAAACGGGGGCGTGATTAGCTCGTTAGCTTAGTTGCTGGCTACCCACGCGGAAGGATGGAGGTTCGATTCCCAGTCAATACTGGGTTGATATTATCATCTCATAAATCACGGTGCGTCAGGAAGGGCATCCGGCTTTAAACCCCCAGCGAAAACCAAAATGAGCCTGGGTTGATTTATTTATTTATTTATTTATTTATTTATTTATTTATTTATTTATTTATTTATTTATTTATTTATTTTTATTCATTCATTTATTTGTTTGTTTGTTTATTTAGCACTGGTGAAGTTAGGGCTTGTGGACCTCTCTTACACTTAACCACACAATCTCAATGTATTAAAGAAATATCATCATTGAATTAGATACGTAAACAAGATAATAAGATAGAAAAATACATAATAAGTTAGAAACGCGCATCAAAAAAGAAAAATATTAAAGCAGTTATGGGAAACAATACACCATAAAGGATACGTAGTAGGCCTATAATACTGCATAAAACAAGTAGGGCGATACACAGTGACTACTTAAATTCTATGTGCACGATTTGTAAGATAAATATTACACACATACACGCTGTTATTTATAATAATAATAATAATAATAATAATAAGAAGAAGAAGAAGAAGAAGAAGAAGAAGAAGAATAAGAATAAGAATAAGAATAAGAATAAGAATAAGAATAAGAATAAGGATAAGAATAAGGATAAGAATAAGAATAAGAATAAGAATAAGGATAAGAATAAGAATAAGGATAAGAATAAGAATAAGAATAAGGATAAGAATAAGAATAAGAAGGAGGAGAAGTGATAATATACCATACCATAATGACCACACCACACCGTCTATGGTCTCCGGTGAGCCCAGAAATAACTTGGATAAGATAAAGGAAATTTATCCGATCCCATGTCAAGAATTGGGTCTAAGGGGCAGAAAAACAACAGCAACAACAAGAACATTTTGCCCAAAAAACTACAAAAATGAAGGAAATCCAAGATCTTTATCGTCTGAGCCCCGCTGATGATGTCCGTGGTAGAGCTAAAAAGGCATACATTGTAGTACTCCTTTACCTGTCGGTAGTCCGGCTCCATGGCTAAATGGATAGCGTGCTGGCCTTTGGCCACAGGGGTCCCGGGTTCGATTCCCGGCAGGGTCGGGAATTTTAACCATCATTGGTTAATTTCGCTGGCAAGGGGGCTGGGTGTATGTGTTGTCTTCATCATCATTTCATCCTCATCACGACGCGCAGGTTGCCTACGGGAGTCAATTCAAAAGACCTGCACCTGGCGAGCCGAACATGTCCTCGGACACTCCCGGCACTAAAAGCCATACGCCATTTCATTTTTTTTTTTTTTACCTGTCGGTACTTGTTCAACCAGAGTTGTTGAGAAGATACTGAAATTTGATAATGAGAGACGTTATCTTTGCATGCATGATCCATTGTCTGGAGCAAGTGAGCCAGTGAAAGTGCAGCAGCTCCTTATAAGGTATGCATTACTGTTCAGCTAATGAGGATACTATCAACATGCTGGAGGAAACGTCGACTGAGTTTATCAATTGGAGCTTTCTCAATTATATCAGAGAACTGCCCCGTAATTTATAATACCATCGCACATTCTCCAGCGTTTGACGACCTTTTACAATCTCACGAGTGTTCTTTTAAATTGCTCCTCACACCAGCTTGCGAGCAGAAGATACACTGTAGTAAAATAAACTATCAGCAGGAGTATTTTACTTTGAATGGTGTTATTATTGTTGTCCAGCTCCTTGGTTGAATGGTCAGCGTCGGGGCCTTCAGCTCAGAAGGTTCTCGGTTCGATTCCCGGCGAGGCTGAGGAAATTAACTATGTATGATTAATTCTCCGGCTCGAAGATTGGGTGTTTGTGTTAATACATTTCTCTACGTTTAATTTCAACACACCCTACTACCAACGAGAACAGTAACACTCAGTAGTGGGTAAAAGGGTCCCAAATCCACACCAAGTCCCACAAAAAGCACAAGAAGAAGAAGAAGTGTTGGTAATCGATATTTTTATGATTCTCAAATAAAACTGTGTCACACATATGAACCTGGCCCAGTTTTATGACTGGATACTCTTGTGGAAGCTAACCCTATGTAGATAGATGTATTTCATTATTTCGAGTTTCTGTGTTGGTTGTGAACATAGGGTGCTATTGGTAAATGTTCGGTTTTGTATGCAAACATAAATGTCTTGTTGCGAACCAGAGAAATTAACTAGACGACGTGGCTAGAAATCCTGTTTCCGCCGGGAATCGAACGAAAGACCACTTAGGTGAATACTCAAACAAGGAGACGAATGACAACAACAACAACAACAACAATAATAATAATAATAATAATAATAATAATAATAATAATAATAATTGGGCGAATTGGCCTTGCGGTTTGGTTCATGTATTTGTAGGCTTGCTTTGGGTAGATGGTGGATTCGAATCCTACCGTCGGCAGCCTCGAGGATGGTTTTTCGTGGTTTCAATTCTCACACCAGGCGAATGCTGGGGCTGTAACCTTAATTAAGACCACGCCCGCTTCCTTCTAAGTCCTAGGCCTTTCCTATCCCATCGTCACCGTAAGAAGTATCTGTGTCGGTGCGACGTAAAGCAACTAGCAAAAAAGTATTATAATGGACTAACATAATGTACCTGCGAAGAATGCACGTAAATGGTATAAATAAAACAATTTTGCTTCGATAACTGTTTCACATCATTTGTTGCATAATTAAATATTTGTAATTTTAACCCAAGGATACTTTCTGGTAGACAGGGAAGATGGAGAAAGTGTCATCACAGTACAATCAGAAACAGCCACAAGACTGCAACTTGAGAACCATTGCTAAGCTTCCTGTGTTTTGGATGAAGTTTCACAACCAGTTTCTAGGCTAAACAGTCAGAATATTTGTAACACTAGGAGCGGAACGATTTCTATATCTCTAATAATATATGGATATTTCATCGGTTATTTGAGACACAACGCTGCTGTATTTGTTTACGTCTCACCGATTCAGGCAGGTGTTCTGGTGACGATGAGATATGAAAGGGCTGCGAGTGGGATGGAAAGAAAGTGACCCTGGCCTTAATTAAGATACAGCCCCAGCAGTTGTGTGGTGTAAACATGGGGAACCACGGAGGAAATACGTATTGTGTTCAGGACTTTTTTGTGTGTGTGGCTATTTCTAGCCGAGTGCAGCCCTTGTAAGGCAGACCCTCCGACGAGGGTGAGCGGCATCTGCCATGTGTAGGTAACTGCGTGTTATTGTGGTTTTGGTGGAGGATAGTGTAATGTGTGGTGTGTGAGTTGCAGGGATGTTGGGGACAGCACAAACACCCAGCCCCTGGGCCATTTGAATTAACCAATGAAAGTTAAAATCACCGACCCGGCCGGGGAATCGAACTCGGGACCCTCTGAACCGAAGGCCAGTATGCTGACCATTCAGCCAACGAGTCGGACGAGTTCAGGGCTGCCGACTGTGAATTTGGAACCCACTATCTACCGAATTCAAGATGACCGCTACGTGACTCAAATGGCATAGCCATTTTAGTCGGTGCCATTATATTATTTCGTTGTGTTTGTTTTCCTATGCTGACAGGTAAACGAAAATGAACCTTAAATGCATTATGAAGTAGGAGTGCGTAAATACGTCATGCAAACATATCCTCCTACAGTAAGGTTCACTTTCCTTTACCCATCAGTATACGACAATAAACACAACAAAAATTGTTCTGATGGACTGTACATCCATATGTGGCTGGGAGGCGTGACCAGTCTTAAGGGAAATAATGGATAGGAAGAGTGTTGTGGGACACGAGGTTTTGCTGGCATAGCGACGATACGGTTGTCTTTACTGATATATAGTAAATGTTATGGGTTTCTTCATATTCTTTCAGCATGTGTGGGGTATATCGCAAGTACTGTATGACCGAACCCTCCTTTTATTTCTTGAAATATTCCAGGTAATACGACATTAAATAGTAGTCTTCCTCATTTCCCCCGTACTCATTTCATAGACAAAATCGAAAGTGTGAAGTTCATATACAGTTGTGCGTTAATGTCAATAATAATAATAATAATAATAATAATCGTATTGGCTTTACGTCACACTAAATACTTGTATGTTTCTTCGGAGACGCCGAGTTGCCGGAGTTTAGTCCCGCAGGAGTTCTTTTACGTGCCAGTAAATCTACTGATACGTGGCTGTCGTATTTGAGCACCTTCAAACACCACTGGACTGAGCCGGGATCGAACCTGCCAAGTTGGGGTCAGAAGGCCAGCGCCTCAACCGTCTGAGCCACTCAGCCCGACACATTAATGCCATATATGTGTTATGTTTTCCTTCAACTGTTGTCGGTTTTACTGGAAGTTGAGGTCGGTTTGAGTGGCTCAGACGGTACAGTGCTGGCCGTTTGAGCTGATGTTAGTGGGTTCGATCCAAGCTCAGTTCGGTAGTTCTTGAAAGTTCATAAATACGCCATCCTTGTGTTGGTACATTTACTGAGACGTAAAATTATTTCGGTTTGTCAAAATTCCGATAACTTGGCATCTCTGAAAACCAGAAAAGTTATCAGTAGCACGTAAAACTAATAACAATTTTGTTATTGCTACAGTAGAACTTGGCTAATGCGAAGGCTTCTAACTTGAATTCGTGAATAGTTGGAATTTTTTTCGCGGTGCTTTCACAATGCTATAAAAACTGTGTTAACAATATTTGTTTAATTTCAATATTTTGCTGTAAAACTCGAAGTAAAACCGTTACATTAGACCTCTCATATTTTAATAAAATGTCTAAGGATGATGAATACTTGGCTGAATGGTCAGCATTGAGGTCTTCAGTTCAGAAGGCACCGGGTTCGATTCCCGACATGGTCGGAAATTTTAGTCACGCCTGATTTCTCTAGGTAGAAGACTTCTTGTTTGTGTTTGTTCCAACCCTCTCCTCTCCATATTCAGACTGCATGCCACACTACCGAAAAGCCACAGAAACACGCAAAAGTTATTACATTTCCTCCCACATAGGGTTGGTATCAGGAAGGCCATCCGACCGTAAATCAAGGCCAAATCCACATGTAGGCCTACTACGCAGTTCGAACCCGCAACCCCATATGTGTGGGAAAATCGTTAGTAGTAGAAGCAAAAGAAAAAGAAGCAAATGTTTAACGAAGATGGAACGCTGTCTGGGTAGAAGAAAAAAGAAAAAAGAAAAAGAAAAAAAAGAGAATCGGAAATGTCATCATCATCATCATCATCATCTGTTTACCCTCCAGGTTCGGTTTTCCCCTCGGACTTAGCGAGGGATCCCACCTCTACCGCCTCAAGGGCAGTGTCCTGGAGCTTCAGACTCTTGGTCGGGGGATACAACTGGGGAGTATGACCAGTACCTCGCCCAGGCGGAGTCACCTACTATGCTGAACAGGGGCCTTGTGGAGGGATGGGAAGATTGGAAGAGATAGGCAAGGAAGAGGGAAGGAAGCGGCCGTGGCCTTAAGTTAGGTACCATCCCGGCATTCGCCTGGAGGAGAAGTGGGAAACCACGGAAAACCACTTCCAGGATGGCTGAGGTGGGAATCGAACCCACCTCTACTCAGTTGACCTCCCGAGGCTGAGTGGACCCCGTTCCAGCCCTCGTACCACTTTTCAAATTTTGTGGCAGAGCCGGGAATCGAACCCGGGTCTCCGGGGGTGGCAGCTAATCACGCTAACCACTACACCACAGAGGCGGACAGAAACGGAAATGTATTTGTTTCAAAGTTAAGAAGAGTTTCAGGCTCTTTGTCTGCTTGAGGGTACGTTCCTTGAACAGTCTTCCAGAGACGAACTTTTGAGTTTCGGTAACCGGGAAAATCCGCTTATTAGGTCTAGCCCCAGAACTCCATGTGGAGTTGATTGTCAGCAGATGAAGTGAGACATTCGACTGTCTACTGAAATATTGGAAGGTGGGGCATAAAGACACTTAGTAAAATGTCCGTCATTAACTGCAGATAGCTTAAGCGACACCGGCTAGACTTCCACACCGACTCAAAACTTATATGGGAATGTACACTGTTTCTGCTTAGGGTAAAATTATTGCAGTACTGTACAGGATACCTACTCTGAATTCTAGATTCAGATGGGTACAATGTATGATACTTTTCATTCGATTTTGTGGTTAATCCGATATTTTTCCTGGACCCTTCAGGTGCGAATTAACTAAGTTCCACTGTATTTATTATTATTATTATTATTATTATTATTATTATTATTATTATTATTATTAAAGAGGCTGCGTTGCAGATATGCATTGACTTGAAACTGACTTATTTAACGTAGTAGTGGTACGGGTCTCTCATACGCAAATACTCTTGAATGCTGACGCTGAGATATCAATTTCAGGCACATCACGTCACTTCGCGGAGCTCTCGAAGTGAAATATGTTATTAACATCCTTCTAGGATTTCAAATTTGACGAGCAGTTTCTACGTCTTAGGAAGAACGGCATCCTTAAGTGTAGGGCGGATGAAAGAGAACATTATATTGGTGAATTAAAGTCACGCAATTATATCTCTGAATGTGTCCGACTCGTTGGCTGAACGGTCAGCGTACTGGCCTTCGGTTCAGAGGGTCCCGGGTTCAATTCCCGACCGGGTCGGGTATTTTAACCTTAATTGGTTAATTCCAATGGCACGGGGCCTGGGTGTATGTGTATTCTTCATCATCATTTCATCCTCATCACGACGCGCAGGCCGCCTACGGGAATCAAATAGAAAGACCTGTACCTGGCGAGCCGAACCCGTCCTGGGATATCCCGGCACTAAAATCCATACGACATTTCATCTCTGAATGTTAGTTGTACAATTATTTAATTTACTTTAAAATCTTAAAAATTATGATATTCCTAAAAATCTTCCGAAATTTTGAATAAATTCTTCAAAATTACTATTTTTTATTCTGGTAACACTGATATATCATGTATGGCAACTCTTAAAGTGTCGTCACATGCCATATTTTTTCGATCAACTATTGCGACTCTACTCTGGATGGTCGGACTGATGTTGGTGGTGGAGATAAAACAACAGAGCTTTAATATATCAGATGGAAACAACGTTGACAAGGACTAAGTTTTATGCAGAACCAACCCTTAACATTAATTAAAGATATAAGGTGTGTGGTGTGTATGGATGGAAAAGTATATATATTTTTTAATATTGTTCCTATCTCGCGCGGTTGACAGAGTAACCAACATATTTCTTGTTTCTTTTCAGATTTCCTAACCTGGCGATTTCATCAGAATGAAGTCGCTAGTGTTGCTGCTGTTATTCTCCGGTGCGGTTCTTGCACGTCGAATACCGACCTACGAGGAGGCCCGTAAGTATCTGATTCTTCGTTCAGTATCTTGAACGTAGTATTGAAATATTAAACCCTCAATGTACGTATTATCAAGTGTCCCAAACATCTGTCTCGGCCCGACAGTGCGGTATAGTCCATTTTATACTTACATATACCTGAAATTTTAAAAACAGTGAGGAGGTATATTTCTCCCCTACTGATACTGTTTATTTACAGTAGAAAAGAACAAAGTAGGTTCTTTAATGACTGAAGTAAGAGAGGACTTGTTCTGTTAGTTGAACAACGGACCACTGCTTAATATGCTTAACCAATCCACGCCAAACCACCTGAGAACTACAAGAAGCAGTCGTTGTGGTTCAAGCAACAGAGGATAGACTGGCATGGAGAGCTGCACCAAACCAGTATATGGACTGATCATTGAAACAACAACGATAGATTGGAAATCAATAATTGAAGTAAATTTTGAGGTTGGTTATATGCCAGTTTCATTGTTATCTTAAAAGAAACTGTTCAAAAGTGCGACCTCCTGTTTCAGTACACGCTCTGTAAAGACATACCATTGCCTGTCGTACACGTTCGAAGACCTCAGGCATGTGCAGTAGAGTACGCAGCTGCAAGCAGTCAAGCGACGAGATCTTCCTCACCATTGCTTGTCGTACACGTTCGAAGACCTCAGGCATGTGCAGTAGAGTACGCAGCTGCAAGCAGTCAAGCGACGAGATCTTCCTCACCATTGCCTGTCGTACACGTTCGAAGACCTCAGGCATGTGCAGTAGAGTACGCGCTGCAAGCAGTCAAGCGACGAGATCTTCCTCACCATTGCTTGTCGTACACGTTCGAAGACCTCAGGCATGTGCAGTAGAGTACGCAGCTGCAAGCAGTCAAGCGACGAGATCTTCCTCACCATTGCTTGTCGTACACGTTCGAAGACCTCAGGCATGTGCAGTAGAGTATGCAGCTGCAAGCAGTCAAGCGACGAGATCTTCCTCACCATTGCTTGTCGTACACGTTCGAAGACCTCAGGCATGTGCAGTAGAGTATGCAGCTGCAAGCAGTCAAGCGACGAGATCTTCCTCACCATTGCTTGTCGTACACGTTCGAAGACCTCAGGCATGTGCAGTAGAGTACGCAGCTGCAAGCAGTCAAGCGACGAGATCTTCCTCACCATTGCCTGTCGTACACGTTCGAAGACCTCAGGCATGTGCAGTAGAGTATGCAGCTGCAAGCAGTCAAGCGACGAGATCTTCCTCACCATTGCTTGTCGTACACGTTCGAAGACCTCAGGCATGTGCAGTAGAGTATGCAGCTGCAAGCAGTCAAGCGACGAGATCTTCCTCACCATTGCTTGTCGTACACGTTCGAAGACCTCAGGCATGTGCAGTAGAGTATGCAGCTGCAAGCAGTCAAGCGACGAGATCTTCCTCACCATTGCCTGTCGTACACGTTCGAAGACCTCAGGCATGTGCAGTAGAGTATGCAGCTGCAAGCAGTCAAGCGACGAGATCTTCCTCACCATTGCCTGTCGTACACGTTCGAAGACCTCAGGCATGTGCAGTAGAGTATGCAGCTGCAAGCAGTCAAGCGACGAGATCTTCCTCACCATTGCTTGTCGTACACGTTCGAAGACCTCAGGCATGTGCAGTAGAGTTTGCAGCTGCAAGCAGTCAAGCGACGAGATCTTCCTCACCATTGCTTGTCGTACACGTTCGAAGACCTCAGGCATGTGCAGTAGAGTATGCAGCTGCAAGCAGTCAAGCGACGAGATCTTCCTCACCATTGCTTGTCGTACACGTTCGAAGACCTCAGGCATGTGCAGTAGAGTATGCAGCTGCAAGCAGTCAAGCGACGAGATCTTCCTCACCATTGCTTGTCGTACACGTTCGAAGACCTCAGGCATGTGCAGTAGAGTACGCAGCTGCAAGCAGTCAAGCGACGAGATCTTCCTCACCATTGCTTGTCGTACACGTTCGAAGACCTCAGGCATGTGCAGTAGAGTATGCAGCTGCAAGCAGTCAAGCGACGAGATCTTCCTCACCATTGCTTGTCGTACACGTTCGAAGACCTCAGGCATGTGCAGTAGAGTATGCAGCTGCAAGCAGTCAGCGACGAGATCTTCCTCGCATTCAAGTTTAGTCTCGTGCAGTCTCTCCCTCTGTTCTAAACGAACAGAACTACGTGTTGTCACATCATAGCATTCCGATGTCATGATATGTTTAACAGAACATGCAATTTTGATGGTTTTTAAGAAAGGAATGTTTACCCTTACAGCGCAGTTTCTTATTTTGTCAATTAATAATTTGTTTAAGGGGATATGGAACCGCCTATCTCGCAATGTCAAATTGGTTAAGTTCATATCATTTTCCTCACGATTTAATAAAGTTATGATAATGAAATTTCTGCCATGTTTTCTTCATAACTAACTGAACATATTAATATAGCCATTATTTGATTGGGCATCAGGTGAGCCAGAAAATAAATTTTATTTAAAGTGCCAAATTTGAATGGCTTTTTCTTAAAATACACATCCAAATCTCAATGGGTAATGCTTAAATAAATAAATAAATGAGGAAATATATTTCTCCCCTACTGATACTGTTTATTTACAGTAGAAAAGAACAAAGTAGGTTCTTTAATGACCGTTAAAATGAAGCAACATAAGATAGATTGATGGTGAAGATTATACAGTTCTGCGATAAATAGTCACATAGAAAAAAAAGAACATACATTCTAAAAAACGAATAAACTGAGGAAACTTTTCTCACATATGTTCGTATCTCATTTCATCCCTGTCCAGTGCGTAGGAGAATATGGATCTTCCTGTGATTTATACAAGTCTTCCTAGGTTTCGTTTAGCCTTGTCTCTGGATTCCCCAGAATATTTTTTCCACTGCCTGAGCCATTCTTTCTTGTTGTAGTCTCTCTCGGTCCAACTCCTTCATAGCATTCACACAATTCCATCCTACTTTTAGTACTAACTACTGTAAAAAATGGCATTTTTCAATGTTACCTTTATTAAAATTGGACATTGCATCCAGAATTCCAAATTTTATTTTTTTGCCAAGAGAAGTGCCTTTAGGAATGCGAGACGATAAACATTGGGGTTTTGACGTTTGCCATGAAGATATTTCTCCAGCAGCTGGGGACTGGATAGATCTCTAAAAATGGGCTTCATTTTCCCCATACAGGGAGGAGGAATATGTATGTGTTTGGAAAAGACATAGGGAACTCTTTCGTCTTTTGCTTTTAAATATTCGCACCAGTTATGGTAATGTAATTCATCTCGTTTTCTATGGCATTGCTGGCAATTTTTTTAATTGATAGTGCATGTTTAAATTAAATTTACAGCAATTTCTAATGGTTAAACTAGCATATATTGTACATCATCTTCAGAGCAGACTTTAAGGATTCATCACATATAAGAACATAAAATATAATGGTTTTTACATTTTTAACTGATCCGTATGCCCTTAAGATTTGTGGCCATTTAACAGACGTTTGTTTTGAATTCTTCTAGCATCCCCAGAAGTTGGAGTATGGAATTTTGATACCATACCCTTTATTACATCCTGTATATATAGAGAATGTTATTTGTAGGACCTTAAATACATATGTCGCGTTTCCTGATACAGTGTTGGGAATAAGGTGATGAAATTATATGCATTATTTTTAAGTCTGGATGCCCTTCCTTACAGGAGCTAATGAAGATGAATGATCGTGAATGAAATTGGGTAAGGAGATGAAAGGAATCAGCTATGTTATACGAATAGGAACCAGGAAATGAAAATGGGAAACCACAAAAATTCCTTCTCAGGACAGCCGACGGAAGAAGCTCCAGATCAACTGGTTGGAATAAATTAAGCTGGATTTACAGAAATAAGTAAAGTGAACTCGTGTCCTCATCTCGAGGTGGTGCAGCTCTTTTCAGGCTCACCCCCAATGGAGATAAGCTGCATGGACCATTTGAACCACATACCAGCCCTCCTGTCATTCTTAAATTTCTGGCAGTACCGGGAATCGAACTCGGGACCCCGAGGACGGCAGCTAATAACAGTAACAGTTACGCTACCGAGGCGGACGATTTACATAAATAAACGCTACAGATGATACCATACAAAAATCGAAAGCCTTTGGAATTCTGGTTGCAAATCACACATTTGTGCAAAGGGCTAAAAAAAAAAAGAAAAGACAATTGGAGAACAGTGGACGGAAGAAAGGAAAAAAACACCACAGCGAATTCACGAAGATATTTTGGGAGTAGAAGAAGAAGAAGGAGAAGAAGCCATGATACGAAGCTAACAAGTTCAAACGCGCTCTTTAATTTGGCATAACGAATAAATAAATAAATAAATAAATAAATAAATAAGGAAAGAAAGAAAGAAATAAAGGGAAAGAAAGTAATAATAATAATAATAATAATAATAATAATAATAATAATAATAATAATAATAATAATCTTATTGGTTTTACGTCCCATTAACTATTTTTACGGTTATTCCGCGACACCGAAGTGCTGGAATTTGGTCCCGCAGGAGTGCTTTTACGTGCCAGTAAATCTACCGACACGAGGCGAACGTATTTGATCACCTTCAGTTATCACCGGACTGAGCCAGAATCGAATCTGCCAAGCTGGGGTCAGAAGGCCAGCGCCTCAGCCCAGCAATATGTATTTTACATTGATATAGAATCCGAAGGATGTCAGAGTGTCTTAGACGGATTCAGCATGCCTGTAGATCCTGCTTTAAGCAAATCGTGATTGAGAACGCGACTGTGCCGGAATTCGACCCTAGTATTCTGTAGTTAGGCTACACTGCAATACACTTTCAGGAAACTGTACATATGAGACTCGCAAAGAGAACAAGGGACTTCTTCTTCCTGCCCATTTCCTGTTAACTTGGTGTCGGTACTAACATTGATAAGCCCTGTTTTATGGTCGAATATCCTTCTGATACCAACCCCTGTGGAGAAATGTATTATCTATTCTGTGATTTAGTGGGGGGGTGATAGTGTGGTGCGTTGCACGCAAATGAAGGTAATGAATCAAGAACACACGTCCCCTGAACTACATGGCAAAATTCTTAGCCATGGCTACGCACCGAATCCGGAACTCTCTGAATCTAAGGCCACTACGCTGACCATTCAACCAGGGGGGCCGCGTACAGAAAGAAAAAGTAACTGAGGTAGGGAAGAAACAATGTCTAAATCAAATTTCGTCATAATCTAGTCTTCTGCAGCTGAACTAAATTTTGATTGCTTATTGAGCTTCTGTTCAGAGGAATTTAGGGCAAACGAAAGCACCGAAGAAGATTATATAATGATGTAATTGAAAGAACTGTGTATGCTTTAGGCGGTGCTATTAAGCGCCAATTAAGTGAGGCCACTCGTAACTCTGATAATTCCCTTGAAACGATTCTGCGTGGTCTGAAAGTGCAGATGACCATAAACATGTTATTACGTATAGAAGTCGATCCTTGTAATGCGGTCAAGAGCGTTTGTTATATAATCCAAATATTCGATGGAACATTAGATCGCGTAAGATAGTTGGTATTTTAATTGAGTCACATGTCTTTCTTAAGGTTTAGTATGATATTACGGCAGTTTAAGAAAAATTCATTCCAGGGCTGTAATGCATATGTTACGTCATCATAAATAATCCAGAGTTGAAAACGATTCTGAAACTGAACTGTCTAGATCAAGAGATAAAGGCATAGTTCTTCATCATAAAGGACATGGGATCAATTTCATGTAAGTTGAAGCAGATCTAAGCAAAGCAACTTAATCTCCTTACAGGTCATGAAGGCCCTGGTTTGGAAAGTAAAGGCTTCCACTATCCGTTGAGAGGTTAGCTTGCCTGCCTTTGTCACCAGGAAATAACTTGGTAATTATTGTTGGTGTAGTCTGGATGAACCTCAGAGTTATGTGCAAGTCCGGAAACGGAAATATCGTTTATTAAACTTTCGACTTTCTGTCAGTAAGTTGAAATATTTCAAAATGAGTCTTTCTATATCCCAGCTTATTAGCTGAATGGTCAACGCAGGTCGGGTGTTTGCGTACGTCATATTACATATCATTTACTCACAACATAACACACTAAACTCTACCTTACAAACACAAAATAGTGAATACACGCCTCCCTAAAATATTAGCGTTAGGAAAGGCATGCCACGCATACCTGGAACTGGGTGAGTTGGCCGTGCGGTTAGGAGCGCGCAGCTGTGAGCTCGCATCCGGGATATAGTGGGTTTGAACCCCAATGTCGGCAGCCGCCCTGAAGAAGGTTTTCAGTTGTTTCCCATTTTCACAACAGGGAAACACTGGGGCTGTACCTTAATTAAGGCCACGACCACTTCCTTCCCATTCCTAAGCCTTTCCTGTCCCATCGTCGCTATAAGACCTATCTGTGTCGGTGCGACGTAAAGCAACTAGCACACTTGGGCTAAATTCATTCCCCAGGGAATTGATAAAACGTAGAGGAAGAAGAAAAATATAAACAGGAAAATATCGCAGTATAGCTGAAAACATGCTAGTACTTTTAGGAATATTTCATTCGATTTTTTCTTTTTTCTTTAAATGTAGAAAACTTAATTAAATTTCAGTTAATAGCAGTTTCATATTATGTTGTATTTGGAACATCCATTGAAAAATGTAGCTATCAATAACTTTCGTAATGTGAATTACTCTATGCTTAGTTTAATTCAGTTTTACGTAAAAAGAGTACTTCACAGTAAAACTGTACATAGGACAGTCTATATCACATTTAATTTCGGGCTCAAACATTTAACAACACCTTCCTTCTTCATTTTCACTGTCATATTTTGCAGTTATCTTCTTCCTAGCCTTTTTACTATTTGTTTTACGGCGTACCGACACAGGCAGGTCTAATGAGGATGATGGGATAGCAATAGGAGGAAAGCGACCAAGACCTTATTTAAGGCACAGCCCCAATATCTGCTTGGAATGAAAATAAGAAATATCGAAAACCATATTTCAGGGGTGCAGACAGTGGGTCTGAACCCCACTGTCTCCTGAATGCAAGCTGACAAACACATGTATCCAAATCGCTCGGTATCTCACGTTATTGGGATGGCCACTTCATATGGGTTTGTGCTGCTTTTTGCGGCCGGGTTCCATTTCTGACTCCAACCCTATCTGGAGGGATGTATTCACTATTCGTGTTTCTAAGGGGTTTGGTATTGTGGTGTGATGTAAATAAAGTGGTGGTGGTGGTGGAGATTATTGTTTTAAAAGGAAGTACAACCAGGCAACCATCCTCTATTAACACTAATCACACAGAAAAAACTGAATGGGTCTGACACTGCGAAAAATGAATTTATCAGCCAAAAGAAGATATGGACGATGACCTTGATGTTTAAACAACAAGCATCGTCATCAAGCAAATAAGATAAGTGCCACGAAAGGCGTGAAAATGAAAGACTCCCTGGACCTCGCAAACTAATACCATCGGGGTCGGAACAAGTGTTTGAACAAGTGAGGCCAGACAGGTGATATGAAAGTAAGGAACTTGGCATAAGTAAGTGGAATCAATGCCAGGACTCAGCTAAGTGCCTCGTGGTCTCCAAACGATGCTGCCAAGTTAAGATCCCATGGGGCCCGTTTTTTTCGCCTCGTCATATGCGTGACTGGAAATCAGGATATATCCGACAATCCGTCTTTGAAGCTGGTAACTACAATGACTGTATTGCTGCAGAAAGATCAGGAAGACCCAGCCATCAGTGTTAGAGCAGACCAAGAATTTCACGCTGTCTACCGGAAAAAATCGTGTTTCTCTCGAAACTAGTTCTCTTTTAATTAATATCTTCAAAAATAGCATTTAGAAAATGATGGTGTATTTTATAATTTTATCGCCGAAATAAGGAAATGGCAAGGACAAGTGATTTTTTTACAAAAAATCAGCTGTGTTTATTATAAAATCTGTCCGTACTTCTTGTTGCGTTTTGAAGTTACATTTAACGTTTATCAATAATAACAAAACTACCCGGTCCTGGGAGCAATGACCGTGTACCACTCAGCGGAGAGGTTACGAATACAGTAGAGAAATAATTTGGCTTTCCTCTCCTCGATGTGCTTTCATGACTTGCACACAGATAGCACTGCCTCCAAGACTACTCACCTCAAGAAATACCACGGTGACACCATTAGTTATTGACTTCTGTCCCACCAGCGCAATCTCCTCTCAGAGACCGGTAAATTGAATGCAATCGCAATTGGTTGCAATTTAAAATATTTTAAAATATTGATTATATCTATTAAAATATACCAGTATTTTAAAATTAAATTAAGCCTAGTGCCGAAAAATCTAACTTGTACATGTTTAAGTGCAAGAGAGGACCAAGAGCCCTAACATTATCACTTTATAAAGTGAGAAAAGATTAAAATAAATACATAAATAAATAAATTTTTAAAATGATCCCAAGGATATATATGAAATAAATTTAGAAATCTGATCAGAACTTTCGACACTGTCCAATAACTGTCAGCTGAAACATTGCATCCTGGAGTGGTGGGGTGGGTGAAAGTGAATTCAGGAGAGGAAAGCAACCCACAGCGCAAATATGAAGGAATGCTGGGCTAAGAAGGAAGCTCGCCTGAGTTTTGAACCACGTGGTCCAAGAGACCTCAAAGAATCAAGAATAAATAAATAAATAAACAAATAAATACATGTTTCTCGATAGCCCAACATCTCCGAAGGGCCATAACCTATCAAGCGACCTCTGCTCAAACCGCAGATCTGCAGATAACGAGGCTTCGTGTGGTTAGCACGATGAATCCTCTCGGCCGTTATTCTTAGCTTTCTAGACCAGGGCTGGTATCTCACGGTCAGATAGCTCCTGATGGTAGCGGTGATTATTGTTTTAGGAAGTACAACTGGACAACCATCCTCTATATAATAGAAATCAGAGGGGAGAAAGTGGAAGGGGTCCGACAGTTCTAAAAGTGAAGATATCGGGCAAAGGAAGACAAGGGCCATGAAGCGATACCTAATACCGTCGGAGTCGGAAAACAACAAGTGTTGACGAAGGGAGGTTGGATAGAATAGATGAAGGCTTGGCACAAGTGGATGCAATGCCATGACTGAGCTAACGGCACCATGGTCGCCAACCTACGCTCCCGGGTCCCTTTTATTCGATCTTACGACAGATAGGGGATACCGTGGGTGTTATTCTATCGCCCCCACCTACAGTGCGTTGGGCAGCCATCGACATACAGCATTATGTCCCACACTAAAAGTAATCACATAGTAGGGCTTCATAGTTGTGTAGTCAGCTTTTTGGTATTTGGTCCTTGAGGTCCTGGGTTAATTCCCCGCAGAGTCAAGCGATCTTATTCTGAAAGGGTAAACACCCTTCGCTCGAGGACGGCTTTTTTGTTGCCTCTAACATCCTTGTAACGTTTAAACCACGCGCAATACTATCCTCCACCACAATAATACGTAGTTTCCTATACACGGCACATGCCATCCACTCTCAGCGGAGGGTCTGCTCTACAAGGGCTGCACCAGGATAGCAAGAGACACACGAGAAATGTTGATAGTAAACATTATAATAGTAATCACATATTGCCGGGCTGAGTAGTTCAGACGGCAGAGCGCTGGCCTTCTGAGCCCAATTCGGCAGGTTCAATAATGGCTGAGCCCAGTGTTATTTGAAGGTGATATGTCAGTCTGGTGTCGATAAATTTACTAGCACGTTGAAGAACTCATGCGGGACAATATTTCGGCACCTCGACGTTCCTGAAAATCACAAAAGTAGTTACTGGGACTTAAAATTATTATTATTATTATTATTATTATTATTATTATTATTATTATTATTATTATTATTATTATTATTATTAGTAATCACATGAACTCAGTTGCCGAAATGCCGAAGTGGAAGCTAGCTAGATCATAGGCCCCATTTATGGTTGTGACAGCATGAAATCTGTTAGGGGCTGTCTGACTGAGGCAGTGAAGGAGTGCTCGGTTAACCCGGAAGGTCGTGGGTTCGATTCCCTATCAGGAATTCGAAAAAAATTTGAAACGAGATTTCCGCTTCTGGAGGGACCATGGCCCAGGGGTTCATTCAGACTACACCAAGAATGAATAGACTACTAGGCTAATTTCTGCGGGAAACGGTGGCAGAGCCTAGAGCTAAGCACTCTTCCGCAAAATGTAGCGAAGAGACAGATGGTGGCCCCTCCAAGGGCCTCGTGGCCTGTAAGCAGTTGCTTTGCTTTGCTTTGCTTTGCACGGAAGCTGCTGAGGTATGGATGGTGCTGAGGTTTGACGTTAAGTGAGTCTGGTACTATTCACGGGGCTGGTCGTGCTACAGTATCAATTTATTTACATTGAGGAAAGCAATGGCAAACTATCTCTCTCCTCATCTTGCCTAGTACGCCTGATCATGCCACCACCACTGGGATTTGCAGTTTCCTTATGAGTACTTCGGTAGTGTTATTTGAGGATCCAACCAACCTTCGAGCTAATGACCTAATATACATGTAAATTACAAAAGTAAACATTTGACTGTGGTGTTTCTAGTTGAAGATCTTTCTTTTTACCCCTCTAGCATCTCAGCGGGCAATATTGAGTGATATGCTTCACTCTCTGCTTCTCAGCGCCGTTGTCATAACGAAGTAAAGATCTTTCCCATTTGAAAAGGAGATCTTCACATACCTTCTGATTTATGCGAATCCAATTTTTAATTGATCCATATATCTTGGGGTTGATCAAAGCTAGGCCCCATTTTTGAGATGAATGTCATTGCAAAACACTCTCTGGGTGCAAACTGTCTCCATTCATGTGCTCACTGCTTTCCGAGATCAAAATTGGTAACTATAAGATTATGTGTAGGAGAAATTATCGGCTGCTTCGATCGAAGCCTGTCAATATTTACTTGATCCATAATTTCATGAATGGGCAGTTGATATTCAAGATCTTTAAGTATTCCTTCATTGGAGTGTTTGCAATTTCGTATAGGTTTAAAGACTTGGGACCGAGCTCGATAGCTGCAGTCGCTTAAGTGCGGCCAGTATCCAGTAATCGGGAGATCGTGGGTTCGAGCCCCACTGTCGGCAGCCCTGAAGATGGTTTTCCGTGGTTTCCCATTTTCACACCAGGCAAATGCCGGGGCTGTACCTTAATTAAGGCCACGGCCGCTTCCTTCCACTTCCTAGGCCTTTCCTATCCCATCGTCGCCACAAGACGTATCTGTGTCGGCGCGACGTAAAACAAATAGCAAAAAAAAAAAAAAAAAAAAAAAAGACTTGGGAGAATGGAGACGAGCTACTCACCGAAGCAGTAGCGGAGAGATGGAATGCAATGCCATTAGTACACGAATACAGTTGAGTGGTATTTTTAAAATTAGGGAAGATCACAGTATGAAGATAAAACTGGAATTCAAGAGGACGAATTGGAGCAAACATTCGTTTATAGGAAAGTGAGTTAGAAATTAGAATAATATATCCAGGGAAGTGTTCGACAAGTTGCCAAATTCATTGAAAGCATTAATGTTATATTTCAAGTCTCACTAACTACTTTTTGACGGTTTTCGGAGATGCCGAGTTGCCGGAATTTTGCCCCGCAGGAGTTCTTTTTACGTGCCAGTAAATCTTCCTAGACGATGCTGACGTATTTGAGCCCCTTCAAATACCACCGGACTGAGCCAGGATCGAACCTGCCAAGTTGAAGTCAGAAGGGCAGCGTCTCAACAATCTGAGCCAATCAACCCGGCTTGAAAGTTTTTTTTTTTTTTGTGGTAGTTGCTTAACGTCGCACCGACACATATAGGTCTTATAGCGACGGTGGGACAAGGAAGGGCTAGGAGTGGGAAGGAAGCGGCCGTGGCCTTCATTAAGGTACAGCCCCAGCATTTGCCTGGTGTGAAAATGGGAAACCACGGAAAACCATTTTCAGGGCTGCCGACAGTGGGGTTCGAACCTACTATCTCCCGAATACTGGATACTGGCCGCACTTAAGCGACTGCAGCTATCGAGCTCGGTTTGAAAGTATTTACGAAAAGACTAGACAAAACAGCTGATAGGGAATCTGCCCCTTGAGTGACTGGCCTAAACGTAGATCGATCGTGATTGACTCAAAGCAGTCAAAAATTTACTGTAGGTAATGAATAATTTAATTATTATGTTTATTTTTAGGTATTAAGATCCAAGACTTGTATCAATGTCATTTTGTAGGTGCTTTAAAGATTTTAGGTTTGCTGTAATTGGGGTTTACTAGCCTGTTGTAAACCGACAGTTAAATAAAAATATAAAAAAAATTAAAAATAAATAAATATATAATATTCAGTGACATGGTTTAGTATATTAAGCACGAAATTAGAGTACATCTCTTCTCTGCACATAGGAACTGTTTATCTGAATTGGGGAACAGTATTCCACGACAGAGTAAAGTAAACCAAGCTAAACAGCGGAGTGTTGTGGCGTGAAATCTCAAGTGATACCAGAGAGTTTCCCAGCGAGCTGCTGTCCGGCAACAAAACCGAGATTCTACTAGACTGATCCTATGGTTGGATTGACTGAATTTTGTCTGATGACACTGAGGGCTCTACCACAGATCTTTAACATGTTGACAACAACGTCACGGAGAAATAAGCGTCTTTAAAAAACGACTATCTCAACAACATCCGTGAGTTTTGAATTGTAATCCGACAATCGCCCAGTTCTTTGTGCAGTCATTGTGTGCCGTAGAAAGGTCAATAGCAGAAAAGGAAAGTACTCTTAGATGAAGATAACTTCTTCATGACATGTGCGTGTGTATTATGATAGCCGAGTGGAATGTGTTCGTGTCACCTTTCATTAAGGGAGACAATCAGATTACAGAGGAACAATGACAGGCCTGTACCACTCCCAGGTCTCCTGCTGGTCCCCACCGGAGTAGCTACAGTCGTTTTGCATCTACTTGGACCGGACTTTAAAAATATAGAAGGCGCATTCTAGCGAAATGGTGTTCAGACTGATCTAGTTATCTACGTACTCACTTCCAATACCAAGGAATGTAGAATGGAATCTCTGTGGGTCAAATGATATGTTTCAATAGCCTTAAGGCAACTTTTACGTTAATCTGAAGCCTCTTAGTATTAGGAAGAGCGTTAAACGCAATTTGAATTGGCTATTTTCCAGATATAATTATGATGGTTTTCTGGGAGATAAAAGGTTCAATAATAATCATGTTAATGGCTTTACATCCCACTAACTATTTTAATGGTGTTTGGAGACGCCGGAGTGACGGAATTTAGTCCCGCAGGAAATTTTTAATTGCCACTAAATCTACCGACTCAACGCTGATGTATTTGAAAATCTCCAAATACCATCGGACTGAGCCAAGATTGAACCTGCCATATTGGGGTCAGAAGGCCAGCACCTCAATCACTCAGCCACTCAGCCCGGCTAAAGTGTTCAAGCCCCACCGTTGACAGTCCTCAAGATAGTTTTATTTCCTTTAACATTTTCATACAGTGATCACCCGTAGCTCAGGCGGCAGCGTGCCGGCCGCTCACCGCTGGGTTCTGTGGTTCAAATCTCGGTCACTCCATGTGAGATTTGTGCTGGACAGGTTTTTCTCCGGGTATCCCGGTTTATCCTGTCATCTTTCATTCTAGAAACACTCTCCAGTATCATTTTATCTGTCAGTCATTAATCATTACCCCAGAGGAGTGCAACAGGCTTCGGGAGCCGGCGCAATTCCTATCTTCGCTGCTAGATGGGGGCTTCATTCATTCCATTCCTGACCCGGTCGAATGACTGGAAACAGGCTGTGGATTTAAATTTTAAATTTTAAATTTCCATTTTCACATTTTCATACTAAGTGAACTGTCCAAGTTGTGCCTTCTTAAGGTAATGGCGTCTACTTTTTATAACTCTTTACAATCCCATCGTCGTCGAAGACTACGCTGTGTAAGAGTGACAATAAGCGGGAAACAGAGATTTAAATATTAATGTCAATATTGAAATTAATATATCTTAGAGACGCGGGCATTCAAAAATGTCTGTAACTAAATAATAATAATATACCGAGCTCGATAGCTGCAGTCGCTTAATTGCGGCCAGTATCCAGTATTCGGGAGATAGTAGGTTCGAACCCCACTATCGGCAGCCCTGAAAATGGTTTTCCGTGGTTTCCCATTTTCACACCAAGCAAATGCTGGGGCTGTACCTTAATTAAGGCCACGGCCGATTCCTTCCCACTCCTAGCCCTTTCCTGTCCCATCGTCGCCATAAGACCTATCTGAGTCGGTGCGACGTAAAGCAACTAGCAAAAAAAAAAAAAAAAAAAAAAAAAAAAAAGTAACTAAATAGTGAAATGTAACGAAACGTGTGAAGCGATGTTACCTAGCAACAGTACCTTGAGAGCTGCACAGGCCGTGGATCTGTATGCCATACAGTACATCGATTCTTCACATCACAGCCTGGTCCGCCTCCGTAGCGTAACGGTTAGTGTTAATAGCTGCCGTGTTCGGGGGCTCGGGTTCGATTCGCGGTACTGCCAGAAATTTAAGAATGGCAGGAGGGCTGGTATGTGGTTGAAATGTTACATGCAGCTCACCTCCATTGGGGATGTGCCTGAAAAGAGCTGCACCACCTCGGAATGATAACAAGAGTTTACTTTGTTCGGCTCCATGGTTAAATGGTTAGCGGGATGGCCTTTGGTCACAGGGTCCTGGGTTCGATTCCCGGCAGGGTCGAGAATTTTAACCATAAATGGTTAATTCCCCTGCCACGGAGACTGGGTGTATGTCCCGTCTTCATAATCATTTCACCTTTATCACGGCGCGCAGGTAACCTATGGACGTCAAATCAAAAGACCTGCACCAGGCCTCTCCGGAGGCCACACGCCATCATTATTATTATTATTATTATTATTATTATTATTATTATTATTATTATTATTATTAAAGCCTTCGCGGTTTCTAGGTAACATCGCGTCGCACATTCTACTTAAAGACATGATAATTTAATGTTCCCAAAGGGAAATTTCTTTCAATGCTTTTTACAGCCAATTCCTCCATATTATCCTAGACTCTTCTGGGATCGCTCGAGACATATTGGCTGATTTTGGCAGGTGGTTTTAAGGCTGGATTCCCTTCGTGATTGAACGTGATTTTTCAGGCGCCAATTCCACACCCGATTTCAACGAGATTCGAACGTTGGTCATCTAGCTGGAAAACCATTGGCTAAGCCACTGCTCTCTTTATGTCTATCTTAATATTAGTAAAAGTAGATCAATGCGAAGTCACCTTCATATAGGCCTTGAAGGCCTTGGAGGAGTTGGAAGGTAATGACTTCCACTATCTGTAACCCCGTCCATTCGTGGAGGTAGTGTGGTTAGCTCTACGCCCGGCCGCCTTTGGCCCCAGGAATTAACACTTTGGTGTAGTCCGAGTGAACTACAGAGCCATGTGCACCTCCGAAAATAGGGATCTTGTTTCTTCAACTTTTCGACTTCCTGGCGGAAAATCGAACCCATGTCCTTCCAGGCGAACACACTACGCCTTTTCTGGCTCGGTCAGGCAGCCACTTCTAAGTATTATTCTATTCCAGTGTGATTAAATGATATATCTTTGCCTTAATAAACTTTGTATTTGTTTCAAGGTCAATATTCCAATCCGATTAATGAAATAATGTTTTTAATGTTGTTGGTAATGTATCTGTAACAAATAAGGCCAATACTGCTACCTTTTCAGCCTTCCCTTTCCTCTCCCAGCTTTACTGAAAATATTATTTTTGTTAGAGCGACCTTAAACAGACAAAGGAAGAAATATGTTTAAAATGTACGAGTGTCGTTGCAACGCATTGAGATATGTCTTTCTTCTCTTCCAGCGCTTGAGCCGTGTCCTCAATCATCCTCACCGCCCTCCAAGCAAGTCGTATGCTACTATGCAGGACGAGTACCAGCCAGTCAAATTGACCCCTGCCTCTGTACTCACCTAGTGTACTCCTCCGGAGCTGGTCTCACCGAGAACTACACCCTTCAGATAGACTCAGGTAAGTGGTATTTTTCCAGCTAAATTATTTTCCTAGTGAAACAGAAACATGCAAATATCCAAGGTTTCGCTGATAAGTACACCCAAGTAGGGAAGAGACGGGGAGGTGAGTCATCTTAAAGCAAAATGTGTCATTATGACCAGAATAATTAAATGCATAATATATACAGAAAACGTTGCTTAAGACCTTTTTAACCACACGCAGCAATCGAAAGAAGTAAATAAAATATATGCATGCTTGAAATAATAAAATCAACAACGTTAAACACATGGACTCACTTGCCCCTACTAGGGAGCAAAAGCGTCAACCAGGGTGGGGTAAGTGAGTTTCATTATACTACTGGTTATTGGTCAGTATAATCCACTTAATTTTGGGCTTACACAAAACAAAAATAAGAAATTACAAATAACGACATAAATATATGGTGTTAACAAAGAAGTTTCTTTAAAATCAATTAGACCGAGCTCGATAGCCGCTGTCGCTTAAGTGCAGCCAGCATCCAGTATTCGGGAGATAGTAGGTTCGAACCCCACTGTCGGCAGCCCTGAAAATGGTTTTCCGTGGTTTCCCATTTTCACACCAGGCAAATGCTGGGGCTGTACCTTAATTAAGGCCACGGCCGCTTCCTTCCCACTCCTAGCCCTTTCCTGTCTCATCGTCGCCGTAAGACCTATCTGTGTCGGTGCGACGTAAAACAACTAGGAAAAAAAACCAATTAGGTTAAAAATCGACGGGTTGTTCTTGTGGTCTCTTGTAAGAATTACCGTGTCTTGTAGATAGTTCGCTCCCTTCATTGAAAGAATCCCCGCCTTGGCAGAAATGCTTGCCACCAGTCTTTTTCCGCCAGCTTCCTGTTCTGAATAAGTCCATTTCATTCAGCGAACTCGAATGCGAACCTCTTCTAGAGAAAATGTTAAATATGATAAGGTTTAAACTAGTTGTCACTTTAAGGACGGAGGAGTTGAGGGATTATCCTATTTCCTTAGAAAACGTTCGTCACATTTTGATCTGAGGAAGCTTAGCTAACGTCAGACAGTGTATCGATTAATTCTGGAAATAATGTTGTTAGTGGTATAATATGTTGAACGTCATCTGTTATCATGGATAGATTGCCTGTATTTATAACCTTCCGAGCATTTTGCAAATCATCTTCACACCATGCCACTCCCTTGCCGGTTTTCATTATGTAATTTTGACCAGTATTACAAAGAAGACGTCCGCCTCTGTGGTGTAGTGGTTAGCGTGATTAGCTGCCACCCCAGGAGGCCCGGGTTCGATTCCCGGCTCTGCCACGAAACTTGAAAAGTGGTACGAGGGCTGGAACGGGGTCCACTCAGCCTCGGGAGGTCAACTGAGTAGAGGTAGGTTCGATTCCCACCTCAGCCATCCTGGAAGTGGTTTTCCGTGGTTTCCCACTTCTCCTCCAGGCGAATGCCGGGATGGTACCTAACTTAAGGCCACGGCCGCTTCCTTCCCTCTTCCTTGCCTATCCCTTCCAATCTTCCCATCCCTTCACAAGGCCCCTGTTCAGCATAGCAGGTGAGGCCGCCTGGGCGAGGTACTGGTCATACTCCCCAGTTGTATCCCCGACCAAGAGTCTGAAGCTCCAGGACACTGCCCTTGAGGCAGTAGAGGTGGGATCCCTCGCTAAGTCCGAGGGAAAAACCGAACCTGGAGGGTAAACAGATGATGATGATGATGATTACAAAGAAGATATTGGGAAAGGAGTGAATAATTACCCAAGCGTTATAATTCAGATATTATTATATTATTTCAAAGTTTTAGTTCAAACACCAGTGAGGCATGCGAGTCCACTTCAACATTCCTCTGAACTCCCTCGCCCCGCACTCCATTTTCAAATAGATTGCCTCATGTTGTAGAGACTGAACAGTAAACACTGCTACCAAGCCACCCTGAGACACCTAATATAATGTGTTTACGAAATGTCTTAACATTAGCTCCATTTTTTTAAATCTGCCTAACTGGTAAGAAAAAATGTATGTCTTAGAGAAAGGAGACTAAAATAAAGGAACACTAGTGACTTCGAAGTTTCACAACATGTAATCTCGTACAATATCCAAAATTCCTAGTGTTCTCAGAATGAAATGGGGTGGACTCTCTGCCCCAATATGACTCGCTTTTCCCACCCTCCTCTACGTTTATCTCATCAGTGCACAGTGATATTCGAGAAAGCCCGTATTGCGTATGGGGTCAAGATAACAGCAGAGTCATATTGCTTACAGGTGCCATTTTATTGCTGCAGTTACTGTCAAAATTGTGTGCATGTGCAACTTTAACACCTACGTTCAGTGCAATAACGTCCGACTCGTTGGCTGAACGGTCAGCGTACTGGCCTTCGGTTCAGAGGGTCCCGGGTTCGATTCCCGGCTGGGCCGGGGATTTTAACCGTAATTGGTTGATTCCAATGGCACGGAGGCTGAGTGTATCTGTTGTCTTCATCATCATTTCATCCTCATCACGACGCGCAGGTCGCCTACGGGAGTCAAATAGAAAGACCTGCACCTGGCGAGCCGAACCCGTTCTGGGATATCCCGGCACTAAAAGCCATACGACATTTCAGTGCAATAACGAAAATACATTTTCGTTTACACTTTCTAGTTACTAGGCTTGGAAAAAAAGTAATACAGGGTGAGCCTCGCAAGAGTTGTCGTCTTTCATGCATGTCCCTTGTCGGTAAACGAGAGCGTGGTCACCGTCACACAGCTCCCACACGTCCGTACAAAGCTCAATATCATTGATGACCGGGTAATCAGACTGAGAAACAAATTGAAAATTAAAAAATTATCCCATCACAGACTGTGTTCATAATGCTCTCCTTCAGCCTCTAGACATTGTAAAGTGTGCTAACATTTCAGTTCACTCTCTGCAATGTAACCTCATGAATCCTCCATATTTGTGCGAATTGACATGTTATCTATTCTGTGGTGCAGGGATTACTTCTGAACATTATCTTTCAAAATACCAGGCAGATAGAAATTTCAAGGCGTTAAATTGGGAGAGCGAACTTACCTTAAACCAGCACTGTAGTCGTAATATTGAAATATGCGTTCTGATATTTCTTAGAGAAGTTTAATTTACTGCTTGCCTGGGTGGGGAGAAGGTAGAAGAGGTATGGTTGCCATGGAAACGAGAGCGGACCCACTGCGGTTGCCATGGAGATAAGCCTGTTGGCTGGCTCGTGTTGCTTGGAGTTGCCAAACCTCTCACTTCTGAGTTGTGTACAACAAAACACAGCGGTCTGAAGGAATGAAAAAGTGAGCCTGAAGTGAGAGTAAGAAGAAAGGAATGTAGGAATGTGGCAACACCGTGCAATGCATGTGTAATGCTCCTCCCTCCAGCCCTATCTGTCAAAACGCTTCTTTTATTATTACAGGTATAATTATTCCATCCCCGATAATATTATGCACTGCATTCATTGAACTACGAGCGGTGTGAGCGGTAGCCCCGCCATCCGGCTGGAAATATTTGAGCAACCTCTCCTTTCATTCGTTCAGTATTAAATTCTATGTACCTGTCACAATTAACGCTGACGCGAAAAAATGATTCCATAACTTTTTCAGAACTAGCATCACACCGAACTCTTTTTCTAAGGTCATGAAGTAGAGTTTCATGAATTAATCTTGGATGTTCACGTGAACAATCCCAGTTATTATGTGAATGTACACGGTCATACAAAATAAAAGCACGCTTCACCAGAAAACAGCACTAATTCAGGATTTAATTCACGACTAATGACAGACTAAAGAAACCAATTGAAGTAATATACATATTTATTTTTTGCGACTGGGTCTCTTGGCTTGAACTTTGTACTTCTGAGACTTTTTAAGGCAAGAATTTCAGTTTTCTTGCCATCTGCCATGCATACCAGTTTCTTTAAAGCTTTTTTGTAGGATCGCTCAGGTATTTCACACATTATCAGTAATTTTTTGACATTTAACACAGTCCGTTTTTAACTCGTCTTTTGTTTAGCAGCGAACTCTGTTTTGAATTCATTCACAATTTTCTTAATTCCTTAATGCGTTGACACTCGCGCTCAAAGAAAGTGTTCGCGGAATTCTCTTCTCACTCAGACTACACTAGTACAGTATGTTGCCTTCATGGCTACGAATGTCTCTCCAGAAAATAAAAAGCAGAAGAATTCTGAAACTAAGCCTTCTGGTTTTAGGCTGTAGTTATAAGAGAAATATGAATATTTGTAATGTCGGCCCCTTGATGATGAATTTGCTTTCCCACTTCTTAACTTGAGGTCTTACGTTCGATTCCCACTTAGTACAAGTATTCGGTGTTCATTCAGACTATTGAGAACAGTTAAGGATATGTCTCATATGAATGCCAGTGAGCCAATCATAAAAGTCTAGAATAATGACATTGACCCTGCGGCATCTCAACTCCACTGCCGAGGAGTTCTGTGCTATGAGAGTCGGTGACCCTCATCATAAAAGCTAAGGAGTGCACCTCAGAATCCTGAAGCGTATATAATAACCCTTACATATACATACCAAAAACAAAATGTGCCACAGAACGGAAAGTGTTGTGAAGCCTTGGTCTAGATATTTTGGAATTCTTCAGAAGAATTCTGTAAATACCCCTTTCGTCTAAATTTAACTCTTGGTTTGTCGGACACAAAACGACGACCGAAGAAGGGCAATACATCTTCACTGAGGAATACAAGTCAGTTGAGTGACGTCCTTTACATTAGTAAGCGAAGACTTCTTGGAAGCTATCCATCAATATATATACTCTCCACTGCTCGTTTTCTGTCTAGAGAAGTATCCAGATAAAACCTGTAGATAAACAAACTACAGACAGATAAGAGTTAAGTAGTCAAGTATTTGACAGCTTATAATCTCTTGTTACCCCTGAAAACTTGTGACAGATGTGCTTTATAATTCACAACCCCACGCAGAGAGGAATAAATGTAGAGATTTGGACTTTCTTTTCTGTTACATTATAATCACTTAATTTATGTTC
Source organism: Anabrus simplex (assembly GCF_040414725.1). Classification (NCBI taxonomy): domain Eukaryota; kingdom Metazoa; phylum Arthropoda; class Insecta; order Orthoptera; family Tettigoniidae; genus Anabrus; species Anabrus simplex. Next base: position 96,998,867 of record NC_090271.1, on the reverse strand, counting down.
TATGAGTCCGGTTATTATCCATTGAAGGAACAAGTAAGGTATGAGGTTTATTTCATTTATATCTCTTGACAGTTTTGTGGAGCCTATGTAATCTATATTTCTAAATGCAAAAATTTCACTCACTTACTCACTCACCATGGTATCTCAAAAACCATCCAAACGGTGAAAGTGAAATTTGGAGTAGAGGTTTACTCTAGATTATAATTAACAGCCAAGAAATAATTCTGAGGAAATCTATTCTCAAGGGGTAAGAATAAAGGGGTAAATACACAAAAAATCGTTTTTTGAGCAACGTAAATTATTTTACCTTTTGGTATGAATGAATTATGAGATTTTTTTACAACTTGATTTACGTCGCACCGACACACATAGGTCTTATGGCGATGATGGGATAGGAAAAGCCCAGGAGTGGGAAGCAATCGGCCGTGGCCTTTAATTGAGGTACAGCTCCAGCATTTGCCTGGTGTAAAAATGGGAACCCACGGAAAACCATCTTCAGGGCTGCCGACAGTGGGACTCGATACCACTATCTCACGGATGCAAGCTCACAGCTGCGCGCCCCTAACCGCACGGCCAACTCGCCCGGTAGAGAAAATGTCAAATGGGAAGAAAATGATGTCTCTGAACATCCTTAGAACCAAGGAAGATTGTTCTTTCAATTTTCCTAGATACAGAAGGAAAATAGTGCTTTTATAAACGAAAATCCCTCATGAGAATACTAGCTAGGCGATCAATAGAACACAGCATTACAAAAATATCAAACTCCGTTCTAACAAATAATATTCCTGTGTACGATACTTACGAATTTGGCTTCTCAATAAGTACGAAATTCTTAATTCATGTTCTTCCGAATAGGCTTACTGAGCAGAACTACACAATTTCTTGCAAGCCACTTGCATCCCATCGACAAATGTTTTTCATGCATGATGGTGCTTCCACGCATTTCAGTCTGCCTGCCCGCAGGTACCTCAATACCAATTTTCCTGAACGCTGGACAGGTAGAGGAGGACCCTTTGCTTGGCCACCACGCTCTCCTGACTTGAACCTACAGGACTTTTATTTGTGGGGACATATTAAATCTCTCGTGTACGCGACTACTGTTCCTGATGAGCGCTTTGTGACAACCTGTCAGCCAGTACGCACTACACCAGGCATTTTTGATTGCGTGCGTAACGACGAGTGGAGGCTTGTATTCAAGCTGAAGGTCGTCACTTTGAACATTTCCTCTGATACATGCTCAAAGGATTTCAGCTGCCATTACAGACGTACGGTGTAAATGTACAAAAGTTTGAATAAATCTCTAAGTATACATTTCCGAACCCATGCTGTCATAACCTTTTTTCTCTTCTATGTGAGAAATCCATTCCTACATTTTTGCCGTCGATTTTTGGTACTCCTCTATAACACGCTCTTCCCTTTTGCATACAAGGAATCCAACCCTGGAATTTAGCCGTGTAGTTATAAACACTGCGTATAGAAAGGCAGGAATATGAGTAGGGACACGTAACAGGATATAGTCTACAGAGTGTTCGGAAACAATGTGAGCCGGGTAGGCCTATATGAGCTCTAGAGGGTTGCTCATACTGATAAATAATATGGCAATAATAATTCTATATCTCACGTCGTTGTTAGTTTATCAGCTGCTGAAATTATCCAATCAGATCTCTTTGCGGGCGAATTCAAATGAGCTTTGCGAGGCGGTGTTGCCAAATCTGCTGTACTTCGAACTGGCACAGATAAGTGTTATAGCGACGATGGGATAGGAAAGTGCTAGGGGTATGAAAAAAGGGGCCTTGGCCTTAATCAAGACACAGCCTGAGCCTTTGCCTGGTGTTAAAATGGGAAACCACAGAAAACAGTAATAATATTTGGTAGTGATAATAATGTAACAGCACGATCAATGAAAGTCCAGAAATGTACAGTTCATTCATTCCTGCTGTAGGCTACCTTTTAACGCTCTTTTAGGTGACCCTGTGGTTGGTATTCCTCTGACGTCATCCGGTAAATGGTTCCATTCTCGTTGTTATATGCGGTAGTTTGATAGTTGAGGAATGACAAGTTTGGTGTTTCAGCACTTGCGTCTCTGTTATGAACATTTGAGAAGTACTTTTTTATTTTTTATTTTTAAGGGGCCTAACATCTAGGTCATCGACCCGTAATGGTACGAAATGAGACGAAATGAAATGACAAATAAAAACCCA